>NC_143580.1:46776504-47016504 GCF_048544385.1 Mastigoproctus giganteus | reverse complement strand
GTTCACCTTGTTTAGCGAATGCTCATACTGTTATTTTTGCTTCAACTACCATTGCTGCTTTAAATATACACTACGCACATATGCCTAACAATAATTATTGCTCTTTCTATATTTTAATTTTTAGCTATCCGTCGGGCTAACAGTCATCTTGCCAGCTTACTGCTAAATTTGGGATTAAATAACTAATTTTACCACTCTTAATTTTCGGCTCTAACCTACTATATATTTTTGGAAATAGTTATGCTGGACGATGACTACAGAAACGGATAGCTCGTTAATTATGGTTGACACATTGAAAGGGTTAGCCCTCGAAAAAGTCCCTTTCAATGTATCTTTTTGCCATAATTAACATTTTAATAGTATATTTATATATTTTCATTATGGCATAGATTGATTTTTTTCCAGGTCACATTGGGTTCCCGCCATGGTTTATGGTTTGTCCGATAAGCTAGTATATTTTACCTTAAAAAACTCTTACCACTATCTACTTATCTCATATATATATCTATACAGACCGATATAATGTTTAATCGTCCTAGATGGCATTAATTGGTTATGTGGCTAATTATTAATATTATTATTTTCGTTATTATAACATTTTATTTCTGCTTTTTATTGCTTGAAAATATATATATATATATATATATATATATATATATATATATATATAAAACGTTGTGCAAAAGAAAAGTAAGGGAGGAAGGCAGAAGACTGGAGGGTAGGAAACAGAAGAAAGGGGTCAACAGGGAAGATGGCTCCTGATGACAGTGTGGCATGCCCAGTGCCTCACCAGAGAGAAGAGTGGGGTGGCGGGTGGACGAAAACCACCTCCCCACAAAAAAATCATTCTGTAAGAGAAAAATAGGGGGGGGGGAGTAAAAGAACGGATGGTAGGAAACAGAAAAAAGAAGCCGAAAAAAAAAAAAATGAGAGAGAGATATACCCCGCAAGTTCAGGGTAGGTACAGCTAGCACGGCGAGTCAGTTGGAGCCGACAACTTGCTGGAAATCCAGCAGTGTCAGTGCTGCTATGGTGGATGGGTCATGTTCAGTAAGGTCTAGTTCAGGTGTCGTCATTGGGACTCCATTTGGTGAGTCTCAGTCGCATCCAGACTGAAGGCTGGTCCAGTAGTCCATGATAACGAATAGTGGGGGTGGTCAAAACCGGGAGTCCAAGATTGATGGTCAAGTCCAGGGATTGATGGTAGGCCTCTTCTTGATGAGATGTGTCACGTCTAGTCGAGAGAAGTTGGTCCAGGAATCAATGATGAGGAATTTGTCAAGGTATGTGTGGACCCTGTCTTTGATTGCACTGCTGGTCAAGTCTTGTACAAGTTGGTCCAAGGCGTTAGCATCCATGGCTCAATGATGCATAGCAACAATTGGCAGTCATGGTTGTTATGACCTATTGATTCGGATACTAAGGTGGTGGTAGCGCTTTCTTCCTGGTAAATAGGTCCATTGCAAATTGAGTTTGAGCTCGGTAAGTTTCTTCATTCTGTAGGGTGGTTGTAAAATGTTTAGGTAGGTAGTAGACGTCAGAGTGCCTGGCACATGTATGACTGGACCCAGGGTATCCAAACAGAACATCGCCCGCATGACACATTTGACATCAAAGCTTGCTTTCGTCCCACGGTGCATCCAGGTGCCATCACTTTCCCAGGTAAACGACGCACATGTGCCCGGCCGTCCACATGGTGCAACAAGAAACGTGATTCATCGGACCAGACGACCTTCTTCCAATCACTCAAGGTCCAGTTCCAGTTCCAATTACCGGCGAGTTGCGCCACAGTCGCCCTTCTGTTGCCACGTACCATCCGGGAGAGCCTTCCCTCACCTCGAGCATCGATGAGCAGTGGTCGTCCAACACTTTGCCGGCGGTTCGTGGGTTTTACCTCCTCGGACCACTTTCGGTATGTACTAACCACGGATGACCGTGATCAACCCACCAGCCGTGCCGTTTCGGATATGTTCAGACCCAGTCGTCTGGCCATTACAATTTGGCCTTTGTCAAACTCGCTTAAGTCAGCTGCCTTTCCCATCTGAAGAACAAGAGTAACACTGATTAATGGAGCTCAGTATCAGGTGTTTTTTATACCCTGTACAGACCCACGCACACTCCTTAGTTCACCTGTAGTTGCTTCGATTTGAATAACGACTCGCTGGTCATAATGTTTTTCCTCATCGGTGTAAATATATATTCTTTATTTATGCCATCCTCTTAACGAGGTTGTTGTTGTAGGATTTTAGGAGCATCAACGACTAAGGCCGTATTGCTCTGTGGATATTGTTTGTACATTGCGTGTGTTCTGAGGTCGATTTTCTTCTTTTTTTTTTTTGGACGAAAAACCCGAGTTTCCGGGAGAAAAAACCATGCAACTCTCGCCTGAGACCGACTAACTCAACCTCGTTGTGAAAAAGTCTTAACGAGGAAAATTCAATAAAAATCCATATTCATCTAGAACCCCTGGCGACAGAAGATAAAACTAAGTAAATTTATTAGTGCATTTTTCGCATTGGCACCAGCCAGCGGAAACCATTACTGTTTTAGAAATCATTGAATCATCAGGAAAATGTCTGCCATACAAAAATCCTTTATGGCGGATGTGGCAGATCTCAAAGATTTCAATGTGAGGATTGTGTGTGTGCAGTAGCATTTTCGTAGAGCAACACCATGCCTTTGGTTATAATCCGTTACCACTTTCCTTAACAGCTGTATGAAAACGGGAAAGGTTGAAGCAATTATATCTCGATGCCCTTCAGAAGACAAACGCTCACCTAACTATACCACGCTAGTCCCAGAAAACAGACAGCATCACTTTACCAGCAGATGCTTGTATCTTTATCGTCTTCGAAGGTGTGACTAGAACGTTTCCACTGTTTGAAACATTCCTTAATTTCAGAGTCAAAATAGTAAAATCCAGATATCATTCATAGAGAAAACGAAGTAATTCTGGTCATCAAAAGTTGCTCTGCACAATTCTGCTTCGGTATCTTCTGGAAAAATGATAATAGTGGACTGAGCAATCGGGTAGAAAACGGGATTCGAACTCAGATATTTTCCACTTGGTGTGCGAAGGACGGTGATTTTACAATTGTGCTACCCACGAAGGCCCAAATGGTTGGTCGTCCCTAGTAGAATACATATTTATAATGCCACTGAGACTTTTACAAGTAGATGATATCCAGGGTTAATAAATAAAAAATAAATTTTCTGTTTATACTCCGGGACGACCACACGGTCAGAGGAGTTCACAAGGTAGAGAGAATACAAAAATAAAAAAGAGAAAAGCTTACAAAAAGCGCAGCAACCTGTATACGGTCTACATCGATTACCGAAATGCCTTTGCCTCCGTGCCTCATAACTGGCTAACAGAGACGCTGAAGATTTATAAAGCCAATCCGACAATGAAAACTTCCTAGAAGCCACTAGGGCGATATGGAGTACCAACATCAAGGTCGAGAACATCACAAGCAGATCGATCCCCAGCAGGAAAGGAATCTTTCAGGGAGATGCTCGGAGCCCACAGTGGTTCCGTCTAGCACTCAATCCGCTCTCCACCATGCTCAACAACAGCAAGTATGGATATAACCTCAAAGAAGGAAGGAAGGAAAAACCTGTAGACCTTCTCCCACTTGGTGTTCATGGAGAGAGAGAGAGAGAGAGAGAGAGAGAGAGAGAGAGAGAGAGAGAGAGAGGTCTACAAATACCTGAGAATGATGCAGGTTCAGCAGTTATAGCACAAGGAAATCAAGGAAACCTGCCTGACAGAAAAATACCATCAGAGACTCAGAAGCCTGCTGAAAGCAAAGCTGAACGGAGAGAAGAGAACATAGTTAAATCCATAAACACCTATGCAGTCCCAGTGCTAACGTACTCCTTCGTGGTCACGTATTGGACTAACACCAAGCTGGAGGATATCATGAGAAAGACAAGGACAATGATGACCAAAAGCCACCAGCACCACCCGAAGTCAGCCGTGGAGAGACTGACAATTGCTCGGAAAGAAGGAGGAAGGGGCCTGACACACACCTTATCGAGCAACAGAAAACAGCGATTGCTAAGCTGAAAGATTACTTCCAGAAGCACACAGCAGCACTTCACCAAGCCATAAGGAAGATAGACAAGCGGTATACTCCACTCAACCTAAGCGAACGAAGCTAGAAAGATGGGCAAAGAAGACACTCCATGGTAGACACTACAATGACCCCCATCAAGATCACATAGATAAAACTGCTTCCAATGCATGGTTCACGAGAGGGACGCTCTTCCTTGAGACTGAAGGATTTATGCTCGCCATCCAAGACCAGGTAATCAACACCAGAAACTACAGAAAAAGATCGCCAAGGAGCGTGGAGTGTCCGATGACACTTGGCGTCAGAAACGATCCAACACATCACCGCGGTATGCAAGGTGATGTGTTGTACTCACCCAGACTGAGTACACTCGTTGACACAACCAGGTAGCCAGGATAATACATCAGAAACTAGCAAGGAAATACCAGTTGATCAAAGAAAGTGTACCGTACTACAAGTACGAATCCCAGGCAGTACTAGAGATCCCAACTTACAAGCTGTACTGGGGCCGCACCATAATAAAGGGCAAGACAACCCCGCACAACAGACCGGACATAACCCTTATGGACAAGAAGGGAAAGGCTACCTATCTGATTGACATAGCGGTACCCAACACAGGCAACCTGCAGAAAACACATGGGGAAAAAAATCAGGAAGTACACGAACCTAAGACAAGCGATCAAAGAGATGTGGCATATGCAACAAGTAACGACCATCCCGATCATCGTGTCAACCACCGGTATGGTGCCAAAGACCCTACATAACAGCCTAGCAGCAATAGGTCTCCCAGCGAACATCTACAAGGAACTCCAGAAAGTCGCAATCCTGAACTCCCTGTAGGTTAGTCAGAGAATTCCTCGACCAACAGTAACACCAAACATAACAACAACAACTACCCTGTGTACTTGGTAGCCGTCACGAGGTGGAATCCCCAATCAGGGAGAAATAATACAAAGAACAATAATAATAATAATAATAATAACTGGACACAACCTACCAACCCATGCAATTCGTACCAGTACCCATCACGGGGTGGAAAAGAAATCCCATAAGGTGAAAAAGTAATAAAATTATTGCTCATCCATCTTTCCCCCACCACCCCTGGGATAATTCAAAATGTCTAAATTGTTTTGTTCCTTACAATTCATTAAAGAAACCTGCCTTGACTGACTAGCAAACGAATCAGAAAATTTTACGTTGATCAGAGATGGCACTTGAACATTCGATCGTCCTTTCTGAACGGGTAGGAGAGAATAATCGGTTACTTTTATATCTTATCAAACATCTCAACAAGTATTATAAAACATTAATTATTTCGGAGTAACAGCCATATATAAGAATGTCTTTTATTATAAAGGGGGAAAAACAGTGGCATTTAACAATAACAAAACTTATTGTTGAAGGAGAACGTTTAATTTCAAAATGAATAATTTACTTCCTTTTCGACAGATGGCAGTAGATTTTCAATACTCTGAACGTAATAACAGTCTCCGAATACAATTTTCAGCCTACCGTATTAAATATTAAAAATGGGAGGAGGGGAGTGTGTGTGTGTTTATTCGCGCACAAGCTCCTATGGCATGAAAAGAGAAACCGAAGAAAAGATATACGAAACAAAAATAGTCAAATAATCTGAAACATCACGCCTCTTGAAAGTTAACATTTTTAACTACTTTTTAATTTTTTAATGAGTATCTATGAAAACTATTTCATATTAACTGTAATCTGACCAACTGGTACGTCATCTCAACTGAGACAAAAAAAAGCTGTAATTTTATTTATTATATTAAAAAAATATATTTTTAAATATATTTTCTGCAGGCATATAACTTCATCATACACATCTGAATTCAATTCGCATATAAAGTATTTTGATGATTGATGCTTTTAAAATTGAATATTTTATAAAAATCTGAAGGCAATTTAGATGTTATTAACACCAAAACAGCAGTATGAACTGCGTAAAAAAAAAAAAAAAAAAACACTCACCATTTAAACCTAATTTTAAAAGACAAAAAAAAAAAAAAAAAAAAGTTAGGCGGGTTAGCAAATAATAATAATTCGCGATTTATAACAAAAGAATAGCAAAAATCAACCACTTTTATGTGCGAAATGCCAACCACCATACTGCCCATTCATTCTTACAATCAGCGAATGGCAATAAAGTTGTGAGATAAAGCATTATCTCTACAAACGGACGGAACTTATAGCACCTAGGAGTGATGTCACCGACTGGTGCAGCATATATAGTGACGGCATGATAGCATCTGTGCAAGTTGACCGTCATCGACACCTTCGCCTGTAGTGAACATGGAAGCACCGTTCCTGGGCATTGGACGACTGGAAAAAGAGTCACCTGGTCTGAAGAATCAAGGTCCAGCTCCATCATGACGATGGGCGGGTGCGTATTCGAAGGCGAGAAAGTGAGCAGCTGCAACTAGACTGCACGGGTGAACGAAAACAGGCTGGTATGTTTGTTTGTTTGTTATTTGGTTTTTAGGAGCATTAGCAACTAAGGTCATATTGCTCCGGGGGTATGCGGTGGTCATTCCCTGACCTTTCCGCATCCTCCGTATTTGGTGGTCATGGGCTCGAACCCCAGTCTAATCAAGAAGCGTGTGCTACGCACTGCTGCTCCTGCCCACCTGGCTACGGAGGCGCCCAACAGGCTGGTGGCAGTATTATCATGGTTTGGAAGTTATTTTCGTGGACATCACTGGGTCCTCTCATTTCCTTTGAATACATCCTCACCGCCAGATGCTACCACGGCATTGTTTCGGACCAAATTTTGCTCTACATGGTGACCGTGTATCTAGATGGCACTGAACGCTTCCAACAAGACAACGATCAGTGTCACAACACCCGAATTGTGCAGGAATTGCTCGAGGATCATGTGCGTCTCTGGTAGCCAAACTCTCCCACCCCATCAACCCCATCGAACATTTGTGTAATGCGGTGGAACGCAGTATTCGCCATTCCACGTTAGTGTCCGGCTCTGCTGCCGAACTTTTGGGCGCCCTTCTGTCCAGCTGGTTCAGGATACCTGAGAACACCTTCCGCAGTCTCGTGGAATTGATGCCATCCCAGCACGCGGTTATCACGGCAAAAGGCGATCCAGCACGATATTATGTGTGTGGTCATAATGTTTTGGCTCAGGAGTTTAATATGCAGTGCCTCAGTTATTGTATACGGTATATGGATATTGAGCCTATAGAAGAAAAATAATAATAACTGATGGATTTCTATTGGTCCGTTTAAATGAAATTCGGGAAAGGTCGACAAATCGTTCCAAGAGATCCATAAATAAAATTTCATGAAGTCTATCCACTGAGAGCCGAGTTATTCATGCAGGCGGCGACAAAGAAATAACTGTCAGATTTCTGTTACTCCGATTTTAATGAAATTTAGAGTGGCTCTACAAATATTTCTAAAAGGTCTAAATCTACACCAAAATCCATCCACTGGGAGTAGAATTATTACAAAAGAACGGGGGAAAAAATAAATAAAATAAAAATAACTGCCGGATTTCTATTGGTCCAATTTTAATGATATTTGGAACTGCTCCGCAAATATTTTTAAAAGGCCCAAATTTTAAATTTAATGAAAATCCGTCCAGTGGAAGTTAAGTTGTTATACGGACGGATGGATACAGCGAAGTCAATAAACGCATTTATGCATATATGCTAACGCACCTAAAAAGACATACTAAGACATAAAAAGACATAAAAACAAGAAAAAAAAAAGGACAAAATTTTTCAACCCATTATACTGAGAAAATATAATTCTTATCACAGATGACATTACATGCGAAATTAAAGTTAGACAACTTATCTTGAACACGACCTTTCAATCTGTAATTATACAATGATGTGAGATAAAAAAATCTTTAAAAATATATAAAAATCTTCAACTACAAAACACAATTTCAACGTATCTTGTAAAAGATTTTTTTATTATATTAATAAACAAATTGAGTAGCAGAAACTTCGGTCTCCAGAATGTGTAAAACAGTGCAATTTTTGGTTGTTAATAGCGAAAACTATGTTTGTAACTTTTTGGTAGTGAGACATATCAATGTTATCATGAGTATACGGATTTGACTGATGCTTTGTATATGTGCTAGAGGCAGCTTTATTCCATGCCGAATACATCCACATTGTTTTCAGAGGCGTCTTCCAAAATTTCCACATACCATTTTCCCACTTCTCATATTTTTGCTAGCTTGTGTTTCCAACCTCATTTATACAGATAGGTGTTGAGCTACTGCTGTGAAGATTTAAATGGTTTTCAACCGATTAAAACATTTAGATTTTAAATATATATATATAGTAGTGCACAATCAAGAACTTTTAGAACATTCATCAGCCACTACTTAAAAAAGATCGAGGCAACTCAATATCTAATCTTGCATGATAAAGCGGCTCTCAGTCAGAACCTGGAAGAAATCCAAAATGAGAAATTCCTGATTGATTCAAAAAGATATTCTAAGCTTCAGTGCACAAGCCAGGAAACTCCATCCACTCTGGGAGACTGTAACCAATCTCTGTAACTTCCATGAGTTCCAAAATAGATCACCGATAATAACTTCTCCATAATAACTCCTAGGTCACAACAAAGAGGATCATTTGTTCTTTCAAAAGATTTCACGTAGTACCAGGCAGAAAAACTCTCATGGCGGAGACCTCACATAGCAAATCATGTGCTCAATTTTTGGCTAAACACTATTTTGCAGAAGCGCAACAGTATCCATATTTATTGATGTGGCTAAACAATTGATTTCTTTTCCTGCAGCTAAAGAAAGGCTTAAAAGGAGAAAGATTTAATGACACGGAAAGCATAAAACGCAATACGATAGAACAAAAGAAAACAAAACAGAAAACACCTCTACAAGCTTTTAATCAATCAGAAAAACAGTTTCTGCCACTCTCTATACGCCTTGATGCATCAGATAATACCAGGGATCAAGCTCAAGACTTTTAAATGAAATATTTTATTTTTAACGGAATCACTCTCAATAGTATCGTGTGGACCCTTGAACATGACCTTGAATTACACAAGTAAAAAAAAAGAAACATTGAATCGATCGTGGTGAAGCCAATATAATAATAAGTTCGGCCATATTTTCTACCTGATGAATGTAGGCGTTTCGTTAGTTTAGAATAGATTAAAGTCAATGGTCCATACATGCGTATACCACAGATGGTTCGTCGGCAAACTTGGAAACAGCAGTCTCTCAGATTTTTAAACATATAGCGGTTTTGCTTGTTCAGGGTGATGCTATACGATTTATAAATTTATATTAAGAACTTAGGCTGATCCCTGGATAACAGTATTTGTTTCTAACTTAGATATAGGCTTAGCACCGCGTTCTTGGCGTCGATCTTCAGAGGGAACAGAATGGTCATTGTGATGTATCATTAATGCAATCCAGCTTTATTCAATTTAAAATTCTGCAATGAAATATCCTCCTGCCATCCTATAAATATTAGTTATATATAGTCGCTCTAATCTTTCCTTCCTATTCTCCCTACATGAAATGCTTTCACCTGTCGTCTACTCTCTGTGGTGCAGGCATAACTATCACCACTGCCTACATTTGTTCACATCTATGTGATCATCACCAAGTATACTATGCATTTTAGAAGTCTTTCATCACATTGTACCACATCTCATCACATTGTTTTTGAATGTACCACTATACTACGTATAGTGGTACATTCAAAAACTTCCTACAATGGCATTCTGGTATTTCAATGGTTTGCACTACGGCCGAAAGCTTTTGCGAGGCGTTGACGTTGATCTTGGTGGGCACGCATGCCAAATGGGAACTGGCTTGACCACTTCAATTCGTGTGTCACAGCTACTTGATTGCGGAATGTCGCAGTTTGAACAGTGTGCTAAGCTTAAGCACAGTGTGCTTCTTTAAACTTGGGAAAACTTCTACAAAGACTGCAAGCATTACAGAAAGTTTATGGAGATGATGCTTTGAAGATAATAGCAGTTTACGAGTGGCTTAATCGGTTTAAAAATGGACAGGTGAACACTGGAAGGTGAACCTCGCAGTGGATGCCCTTTGGCGCCATGCAACGACGAAAATGTGATGAGAGTGAAGGAACGACTGTTGTTGAGATTACTCATGAAGTTGGACTGTCTGTAGGCTCAATCCTGAAGCAAGATTTGGGGATGCGTGGCGTGTATGCAAAGTTTGTTCGACGTTTGCTATCAGAAGAGCAGATGGACTGCAGGAAAGCCATCGCAGTTCTTGGCTAGGGGAAAAAAAAAAAAAAATCACAGTCATGCAGCAGCAGCCTCCATATTCTCCCGATCTTGCACACTTCACTATTCTGACTTCTGGCGCTTCGGGGTTGTCGTTACGTTATAGTGAATGACATCAAAGAAAACGCTGTAGCGGCCCTACGAGCGCTAAAAAAAAAAAAAAAAAAAAAAACACGATTTTAAAGAACATTGAAGGATTTTTTAAATAAAGCTTGGAAAGACTGTGGAGCAAGTGTGTGTGTGTACGCGCGCAGAAGGAACGTACTCTGAAAGTGATTAGGTTAGAAAGCCCAAATTTTCACTCAATAAACTTTTATAATAAAATTTTGGGGACTTTTTTTTTTAATGTATCTCGTATATCAATGACCAACTCGGAGACCAACTAAGACCACATTCGAGTGGTGTGATGATCAATGGCAAAATCAGTTAAGACAACAGCAAAAACAGATTTCATTAGGCACTAGGAATTATAACGCACCAACAATATGTTTTAAGAAAATTCACTCATGACTACTTTTGTCTATTATTTATCAGATTTCATTCTATTTTTAATGAAAATGAAGGCAAGGGTGTAAATAAATAAATAAAAATAAAGTAGTCGTCGCTACTGATTTCTATCTCTTGTTTCATGGCTCAAGGAGTTATTTAACACGGGCCAAGCTCATTACAAGCAATTGACGACGTGAACAAACAAACTGATATCTATCTTAAACAAGTAAACGCACGATGGAGCCCTTTAATTTTCTTAATACCGTTTACCTTCTTTCTTTGGTGAACAATGTCGGCCGAAACGACCAACCCTCGCAAGGTCGGAGTGCTTTATCTCACAACCAAGTGTTGTTACGGTGATGTTTATCTTACGGAGGTCTAGTGATGAACGAGCATAGGCCAGCGGCCAAAGCGAAGGTGATGTGTACAAATGGATCAATGCCATATCGACATGTGCTCTCGTTACGGTCGCTTACTCTACAAAAAGTCATTAAGGCGACCTCCCCCCCAGCGGATGACCAGCGGAAGGAGCTGGCGGCAAGTATCTAAACAGATCCTTGTAGTAACGCCATCAACGAGACAAAAGATTGTCGTTTGTTCAGGTTTGGGAGATCCATAGAGGTGAGGCGGGGTCCCACTAATATGAAATGTAGTGACTACGCGTGTATAGTTGGTCGGCCCCTTCCCTTATTTCTGTCCAGTGGATATGGATCAAGAGAAATACAGACAGCCCTCTTCTCTACACTCTAGTGACATTCTGTTTTTCAATCAAAAGGGATTCCTTTATGCTATCCTGCATGTGATTGCTTGGTTTGAGGACAAATATTGACTAAGGTATCTATCTATCTACCATTAAGCCACAAATTGCAAGGCGATTAGGGAAGTACTGTAAAAGGGTATTTACGAATGGGGGTACATGTGAAAGCAATAAATGGCAGGGTTTATTAAAATATCTGGTTCAATTTTTTTTTAGCTTTCAATCACTGATCACTTCAATGGACATGACGATTATTATTATGTTTTTTAATGTTAAATTTACCAAATTTTCTCTTATGAAGGACTGAAAGATGTGACTTAAACAGAAATGTGTGTGGGTAAAAAAAAACAGGTGCCAAATTTATGCATCATATTCCATTAATAATTTCCAAACACCAATTTCTGTTTTATATATTTGTTAGACTGTCCCGCAGAAAGGGTTAACATTTTGGCTTAATGCTGAAGACTATCGTTCTGAGGGGATTACAGGTATCATATAATAAAAATAATGAAATACCCTGAATACTTAATGCTATATGCTTAACATTCAAAAAAATCCTGGATGTGCTATGTCCCTGAGGATGCCGGATTTATGAGGTTCTACTGTACCTGTGCGTGCTTTTCAAGATCACCTATGATACTTTTTGCCCACCTCAACCATACACTAGGAAATCAGCACCATTAACCATCCTTGCGTCCAATATTTTCAGGAAAATAAGGCAACGAATTAAACTATTTTATTAATACTGGAAAAAAAATAATAATAATAGGCATCTAATCACGAAGTAATACACTGTAATTAATTATAACAATGATAATTTTCTGGCTTTTATTTAATTATGGAAAATATCTAATATTTTTATTGAATCATGCGTCCCTTACCACGCTGCGCTCCTTGATGCGCCTACTCTGAATTTAGGTTTTGCAAAATTTTATGAACGGTCTCTGCATGACTGTCCAGGAAAAATATCCACCGAGGCTACAAAGTTACATATGAAGCATGCCATCAGCATCATATATGGCATAAGTCACATCAGCTTTTGTTTCCTCGATGGAGACTCATCCCCCCCCTACTCTGGATTTCGTATAAATTAGTTGTACAAATCCAGAAAAGTGATCAAACAAAAAAAAGAAGCGAATTGAGAACATTTCGTTTCTACGCATCCGCCATATTGGCAGAGGCGGATTTAACGGCGGGCGCACCGGGCGCGCGCCCTGGGCCCCGACTTCTGAAGGGCCCACGGAAAACCCCAACAAATTAGTTGAAAATATTAGTTCAACTAATAGTTAAATTAATATGTTCAACTATTAGTTCAAAACTTTGTGATTATTATTATGCTATTATTAATTATATTATACATATATTATATTCAAATTATATTGGAAATAAAACATTAATAGTACATAATATTTTTTATTTATTTAAAAAAATGGTTAACATGTATTTTTATTTTCCCTGTCTCTCTCTTTTTTTCAAGGAGCCCAATATTTTCTTCTGCGCCCGGGGTCTCAACCGACCTTAACCCGCTCCTGCATATTGCCCATCATTTTTCGAACCGTTGCGCACGTAAACAGACATGATATCCGGTGCCCCCGCTATAACATACAGTACATGGATAGTCTATGCGGTACGTATGAAAAAAAAATATATATATAAATAAATAAATAACAATAATTGTTCGATTTATATGTCCGATTTTAATTAAATTTGGGAAGGCTCGACAAATCGTTCTAACAGAGCCAAATATAAAATATCACCAAATCGATCTACCAGGATGTCATTTCATTATATGCGGAAAGAAGGACAGAGAAATAATAATTTTTGGACTTTTATTGGGCCGATTTTAATGAAATTTTGAACTGCTCGACATATCGTTCTAAAAGAGCTAAATATAAAATTTATGAAAATTCATCCGCTAGGAGTCGAGTTATTACATGCTGTCGGGCGGGCAGACGGATGGACATGATGAAGACAATAGGCGTTTTACACATATATGCTAAAAGTGACTAAAAAAAATTCTGTCACAATCATATTAGGAAAATGAATAAATTACAAAAAAAAAAAAAAAAACCGGAACGAATATAAGAGGGGCATTTGAAAAGTTCGTGGTATGAAAGGTTTATTTCAGGAGTCTGGTATCATGCTAATTTTCAATACTGTCCTCTCTAGAGTCAATATACAGTACTTTTGCCACCGATGCTGCAATGCGCTGATTCCAGTTGAGAAGAAAGTTTTCGCTTAAACCTCCAGGAATGTATCCATTGCAGCCATGATGTCACTCGGTGGGAAAATGGATGCCAGCCAGGTATTTTTTTTTTTCAAATCAGGAAATAGGTGAAAGTCCGATAATGCTAGATCTGGTGATTATGGGGGGGGGGGATGGTCCAAGATTTAAAAGCCACACTCGTGCAGTGCCGTTGTGGCAATGACAAACTTATGAACAGCGTGCTGTCCTGGTGAAACAAGACTCACTCACTATTTTGCTAAATTTTCAGCGACATTTCCCTTTCTTTTCACGCAAACGCCTCACAAGGTCTGCGTTAATATGCCCCTGTGACTGTCTGGCCTTTCTGAAGGTGGAAAACGATGGGCCCCACCGGCTAAAAGGTCAAATGAACAACGGTACACACAGAGGCGGATTTAACGGCCAGCGCACCGGGCGCGCGCCCTGGGCCCCGACTTCTGAAGGGCCCACGCAAAACCCCAACAGATTAGGTGAACATATTAGTTCAAAACTTTGTGATTATTATTATGCTATTTTTAATTATATTATACATATATTATATTCAAATTTTATTGGAAATAAAACATTAATAGTACATAATATTTTTTATTTATTTAAAAAAATGGTTAACATGTATTTTTATTTTTCCTGTCTCTCTCTTTTTTTTAAGGGGCCCAATATTTTCTTCTGCGCCAGGGGCCTCAACCGACCTTAATCCGCTCCTGGGTACACAACACTACACTCTACAATATCCATATTCTTTTAAATCTCTGGCCTCTACAGTGTTCTGTATCACACGACAATGTATACTATGCGAAGATGGGTGAAATCCCTGGTGCCGTTAGACCCTAAATCAGCATCCCAAAAAAAAAAAAAAAACCGATGCCCTCACCTGGCTGGCAGAAGGAATCGACTTGGCTTCCTTGGAGGGGGCAAAGAGCTGTGTTTCCACTGTTTAGACTGCTCCTTTGTCTTGGGCGAAAGTGATGGACCCACGTTTCATCAATGGTCACAAATTTTGTAGGGAAATTTACTGGAGGTTGCTTGAAAACGATGCAAATGTTCACTTGACTTGAAAAAAAGATGGAAAACTCATTCTTGTGCTTTTTAATCTGCTGTCAACAACTTTGGGACCCATCGTGCTGAAACTTTTTTCATAGCGAGAACTTTCGCTTTATTTAGTACACACGTTCAGATGAAATGGCCAAGACTGTGGTAATCTACCGAACTGTTACTCGTCGATCACTCATTACCAGATCATGCATACTGTCAAGAATTTCTGGTGTGAGGGACGTTGTTTCCTCCGTGGGTCATCTTCCAGGCTCTCCCTCCCTTGTTTAAATTTTGCTGCCCACTTCTGAACCATGGAACAGGAAGGGACATCCACATCCTCCCCTAATGTTGTAACCATATCCTCATGAATTGCCTTTGGCTTTAATTCCTTTTTTCCAAAATATTGGATGACTGCACGGTAACTGATTTTGTCCATCTTTCCTCATGCACGCAACTTAGTTGATTTCAGAACCTGTAATTAAAAGACGTTTTTGAAACTGCATGAAACTTGGTGGGTCTATTTGAAGTGTTATACATTAAGTACAGAAATTTTTAACACCGCCACTACCCTTTCATACTCAGACCACGCACGCACGCACTTTTCAAAAGCCCCTCGTAAAATAAAAATATTGCCATCGAAACTACTTCTCCTCCCTATAGACATACAATTTTGTTGCTACCCACCTTGTGGTGATATAATTTTTCAAAATTAATTCCTTGCTTTTTAAAAAATAATTTTTCTCTCATTTTTATAAAGCTTCTATTCAATATCAATAAGCTTTTATTACTCTCTGATTATTATGAAACCATATCATCCAAAGCTAGTAATATATCAACACACCGATGGATTTAGTGACCATTTAACAAATTCTAAAGAAAGCTACAAATCTTCACGACACGACCTGTTCGGTACATTTATTTTCCTTGAATGTTGATATTCAGTAGGTTGTCTACCTGACAAAGTACTAAGGTGTAATCATTGGCGAATATACCGGTGGGGGGATTTTTGAACAGGAAATATCGCAACGACCGAAGGAAACGGCACGAATTTTAAGCTTACTGGGAATCTCCAACAGCAACTATGACAAAAAAAAATAATAAAATAAATACACACGCAGTACATATATACTTTGTATAGGCGATGGTGGGGGTGGAAAGTGCACAAACTGTCAGTCGTTTAATATCGGCACACAGTAAAGCTGTTCAAAGCAGAAAATAAATCCAAAGTTTCTATTTTTCGTAACCAAACGGAAATCCAAGTGTGAAAGGCCAATCCAACATCAGCCACGTGCTCTATAACAACAAACTCAGATTACAGCTGTTTCATTTCCGCCCTGCTGATGGCGATAGGAACACATCCACAATACGTTATCGACTGTGTAACGGGTTCTCCCATGCACCTGAAAACTGAAATCTTTAAACAAGGAGAGAGAGAGAGAGAGAGAGAGAGAGAGAGAGAGAGAGAGAGAGAAATATAGAAGAAAAAAATAAAAAAAAGCGGCGGTCGTAAACGGAACGACGGCCGACGCTAGGATACGAAATCGGAAATAGCCAGCACCGGCTTTTGTTTCCGGTTTGCTTTTCATAGGGCTTTGATAGACTGTGGCGTTTCCTTTTGGCGACGGATCCGTGACATCACGACAACCACGCATCCTGCCAATCGTCCGGAACTAGTACACCTGTTTCGCACGTTTCAAGGCAAAGGGTAAAGAAAAGAGAGGATAGACACAGGCTTAGAGCATGAGAACAAACTAGTTTAACTCCGCTATCCCCCTCCACCCCCAGCTGGTTCAAATACGCGAAATGGTGGCGACAAAGTCGACAAGAGGAAACTCGGGATGCTGATCTGTGGGAAACTAACGAAAAGTGGTTACCGTGGTTACGACGAACAATGTTAACCCCGCGAAAGCCCTTTTCAGATAACAGCCACGTTCGATCTGTCCCTCTCAGGCGGGTCGAATGGCCAGGAAAGGTTGGACAAGGCAACCCGCCTCCGTCATTAGCGTACACGGCCAGCTGACAGGAAGACGACAACAGCGGAATCGGTCTGAGGAATGGGAGAGTCACAGCTGAAGTCCCCCACAACCTCTGCGGGTTTTGTCTTGTTCTCAACTGCACACGAAGCTCGGGGCGGAGTTGCGAGCATCCCTGCATGTCGTGAACGCGAGGGATACGGACAGCAGCAACGTCACTTACTAATGTCGGGACATTAGAACGTCCGCCCCCTTAGTTATGTGTCCCTTGTGGTTGCGGCGAAACAACGGCCCCCACCTCATTACGACCGCAGTCCGTTATTAGTTAATAACGTACGCCATTCTCCCCGTGTCACTGAGGTAACCGCCACAGCGGAGACACTGACGCAATGAATGGATGAGAATTACATACTTCGGCTGGAATACAAAGTCACCACAACAGGTTCCATTTATGGTTCACCCTCAATATACTCGCTGGTAGAGAGTGGAAACTGGGGAAGGGGGAGAAAAGGGGATAAGCACGGGAGCTTTGAACTGCAACTCGCTCTATACACAGTACAACTAAACCCCCTTTCAGACGGCGAAGTCACAAATTAATATTTGTATATCATTTTGTAGAAACAACATCATGAATCACCCGCCACTTAGCATCAATTCATGGGTCCCTAGAGATTGAAGGAAAGCGGGATCTTTGAACTCTGTCCGTTTACGGCTTTCAACAGCGTGGTAAAGATGTCAGACAAACCTGTACCAGAATGCCCGTAAAGCGTTTGAAACTAGACTTTTATTCCAAATGTGTGTGTTCACATGAACGACCAGTGTTCATCTGGGGTAGTTGATAATTACAACCCATTATAAGATCATGAACATCGAATCCAAACTCTTATTATTATGTTAATAGTAAAAACTTCGAATATTAACTATCTATAAGAAAGTCATATTTTTTTTTTAATTTAAGACGCATGGACCCTCCAGATAATGAAAATTTATAATCCATTCTATTTAAATGTGCTTTTTGAATTCTTACTTGGATGGATTAGGTTGTCAATGGTTTCCCATTGACAACTTAATCCATCCAAGTAAAAATTCAACCAAAATACCAATCGATTTGCTCAGAGGAATTGAAATGGAAAATTTTACAAACTGGAACTCTCGCTAAAATATCTTATTTTTAATAATCAAGTATGTATCTGACATTGTCGACAAGAGGAAACTCGGGATGCTGAGTTTCTGTCCTATTTAGAAACTTGAGTTTGCTATATCATAACATAATGCATCATTCATGAAGATTATCCATGTTTTCCTTTCCTCAGGAAACTCTGTATTGTAAATAACATCTCGTTACTTTAATTAATCTTGTTAATAAGGAAATCATTTTAAACTAAATAGCGTCCTCGATCTTTCCACCCTATTCCCTGGTTAAAAATGTTAACGTGTCTTAAAATTCATTAAGATCATAAAAAAGATTGGCACCTGAACTCTTGAAGAATTGAATCTGTTAAGTAAAAAACAAAGAATGAATAAAAGAAAATAAAAACAGATATATGCACTTTGGTTACACAGTCAGACAACAAAAACAACAACAACAAAAAGAAAAAAAAAAGAAAGTAATTCTAAGCATGCTAAATATGATGACTTGTTGACAAGGGGTGAGCATCTCATTTGGGAACAGGAAAGAATCCCTAAATGTAGGCCTCATCGTGCATTGTGTAGGTGTAGGAGTTAATTTGCTACGGCCTTTTGGTTTCACGGACAACAATGGTTCAGCAGTTAGTCCCTTTTCTCTCTTCCCTACAATGGTTCTTATATGAAATGTCAGGTGAACTGAAAGTACACCAGTGTCCAAAAGTTAAGTTACAAAAGCGATTTCGTTTTCATTTTTAACATGTCAATGCGTAAATTTTTTTTACATCAAATTTTACGAATTGATGTAATTTTACATGCTAAATTCGAATATGAATCAGAAGGCGATTTTAAATACAGGAACATGCAAATCACTGCACACTATAAAACAGAAGGTAGGCTAAAAGTTCGAGTGGTGGATGGCAACATGATGGCAGGATAGTCAGAGAACTTACACGTGTCAAGAATGGAAACTTCAAGCTTATAGCAACTGCATCTTGAAGGAAAATTCAAGATCGAAAAGGGGTTACAACCCAAGATACTCGCTACCTGGCCTTAACGCCAGATAGCGAGATTTATATTGTTCTGCAGTTTTAGGTGAAGTATATTACAATTGACAACTTACCCCTTTTCCATGCGTTGCTGGAGAGACGTCTCTAAGATTGCATTGGATGTTGTGTGTTGAATGCTGCCATATTGTCTTGTTGTTGTGCATATAAGACAGCCAACGTACCCTTATTGTTGTTGTGCATATAAGACAGCCAACGTACCCTTATTGTTCAGTAGAAGCATTAGTTTGTTATTTGGTTTTTAGGAGCATTAGCAACTAAGGCCATATTGCTGCGGGGATATGCGGTGGTCATTCCCTGACCTTTGCGCATCCTCCGTATTTGGTGGTCATGGGCTCGAACCCCGGTCTAATCAAGAAGCGTGTGCTACGCACCGCTGCTCCTGCCCACCTGGCTACGGAGGCGCCGAAGCATTAGTACCAATCCCAAAATTTAAATTCACGGTGAAGAGTAATTAAAAACTACATAATCGAAATCTCGTTTTAATTTGACTCATCATCGGAAATGAGTCATACAAAATCACAGTAGTCTTCCACAAAAGATTTGATAGATTTCCATAAGTTCATATTGCAACTGAACAATTTCATAGTTCATATTGCAATTGTTTTTCAGAGCAGTTTGCTCTCTATATCACATACCGCCATTTGGGTTGCCATCTTATAGGAGGCACCTCGACAACGAATAAAACAAATAAAAAAATAAAAAAATGCCATTCATATTCATGAAAACATCCGTGACATATAAATCAGGAGACCTTATAACTTGATTGGGCCTTGGCACCTATGACTATCTTAATCTGTGAAAAGAAATTATTTGGGATCAGAACAGAATAATCATTTAATTCTTAGGAATATTTCTGAAGGAAAATTATGAGATTTAATACTAATAAATCTTCTCTGTCCTTCAAACAGTCCTGTTTCATATGATTATTGACAGTATCAAAGGTGAAAGACCAAATAAAGGCTATAACATAAAAGAATAACCAATAAAATGGCCAAAACGCGGTGGTCAGCTCGTAAAATATTTTTAACGAGGGTCAAGATCTAATAAACTTCAAATATGACGAAATAATGACACCTCCCTTTATGAAAGAAGGCAAAGTAAATTTCTATTTCTAAACATCGTTGCTGCAAACGTCTCTCAAGATTACGTATTGCGAAAGGTTCATGTAAGATTTTTTCAAAAGACTGGATCTAATTATTCAGTTATCTCCATAATTTGAACAATTTGAAAATGCGTGTGATCTCACATTTTCAAATAATAAAATTGATAGTCGCAGACTATAAACAATAATCTCAAACGGTAACAAGAAAGCGAAAAAAGTATATCAATAAACTGGTGACTGGGATTAGCACTGACAATCAGAAAGCTAACGACGCAAATTTCGCATCCAGCGTGTTAATGATAATTCTTACTGAACAGAAAATATAGTTTATATGGCAGTAATTATTATTATTATTATTATTAACTATATGATGCAAGGAAGCCTGAGGCTTATGCTGCACCAGCCAAAAAGAAAAAAAAATTCCCGAGTTACCCTGAGAGAGAGAGAGAGAGAGAGAGAGAGAGAGAGAGAGAGAGAGAGAGAGAGAGAGAGAGAGAAGGGAATCATCAAGAAAGAGAAGAATGATGATATCCAGCTCAGGACCCTGGGTGTGCCGAGCTCATACTCACCGGATGTGAGCCGCTGGAGTTGTTCACAATATAACCAAAGAAAAGTAAAATGGATTCATGTAAGCTAGAAACTGTCCAGAAAATAAAAATCTAGTTTCTTATGAACCTTTATTACGCTCTTTCTTCATCAACTTGAAGATTATTGGGATGACACACAATCGCTTTCTATGCTTATATATTCTGCAAAATCCTAGATTTTGCACTTTTGACTTGTCTAAAAAAGTAACACGTTCATTCATTACTTAACCAAATGGCATGTTTTTTTGCCTATTTGAGTTTAGCTATTCACTTCCGAGCTGTGATGAGATTACCTTACAGTTAATAAGATGATCAACACAAATGGTGATTCTAGTCAGGAATAGTTGTTGTTTTCGGGTTTCAGGAGCATCAGTGACTAAGGCCATATTGCTCCGTGTGCACTGTCTGTAAACTGCGTTTGTTCTGAGGTCGAACAAACGCAGTTTACAGACAACCTAACTTGTTTGCTGGATGAAAAAACTTAGTTTCAGGTAGAAAACCACGCTACCCTCGCCTGAGACCAAATAACTCAGCCACGCTGGGAAAGGCCTATAAAAATTCTTCCCGTCATTGACGGGACTGGAACTCAGGTCTTTTCCACCCGGTGTGAGGGGAACAGAGATCCAATCCTACCAAGCGTGCTACCCATGAGGGCCTGGTCGGGAGTGGAAGTGTTCTTCCTTCCAGTGACTTTCCTTGGTACATTAGTTACTTCTCAAAACTCGGTTATAAACCGGAAACTACAAAAAGAGGGCTGCGTATTTTGAGGCAATTAATATTTGGGAGTGCTCTCATTAAGAGAAATTGATACTTTTCATTTTTCTTTCTTTTCGGTGCCAACGTCAGTGTTTATCCGTCATGAGCAAAAAATCCGTGTCAGATTCGCCAATCCTAACATAAACACAAAACACTGGATGATACAGACACAAGTGGTGATAGCATAAGCCTATGCCCATTCAAAACACGTACATCAACAACAGCATGCAAAATATTTGCATAGTACCACGAAGGGAATTTTTTTTTTATTATTTTACACATTTTCGAAGTTTTTTACCTGAGTATTGCAATTTTATTTTGTATACTATTGTAGAAGTGCTCCCCTTCAAAGTACTCCTCTTGGGATTTAATATCATAAGCTCTGCAATTAGGCTATCGTTGGAAGTATGTATAATTTTTTTTCGTAATGCAATCAAAAATGCAATCTATGATCGCTCAGCAATAATTGCAGAACACATTGTTAAATCTTTCCTCTAGCATCTTCGCCAAGCTGTTCAAAACATGTCACGTGTTTCATGGTTTTACAAGCTTGAAATAAAACTTCGTGCAAACTGTGTTATTTTGTATCATCTATTTCAAACAACTGCAGAGCACGTACGTCTTCACTAAACGAGTTCGCATACATAGGCCAACGTACAAGAACATCGTAGGACGGAAAAACTATCGCGAAAACATGTCCCATCACCACAGCCAGAAAAATTCGTACTACTATCGGTAGCGTTGCTAGGTGACCATTCTCATAATTGCACTTCGTATAGTCAGAAAGTTTATGGTAGATAATGAAACAATACATTATTATAAATGTCATTCTACCACGAAGCATGAGGCTCTTGCCCTAAAATACTCTATAGTCTATACTACCGCACACCATCAGGCATCTCTCATACTGTGGAGTTATACTTCATAACTGGGTTGTCACTATTGCAACAACCAGGGTACCTGCCCACCTACCGATGAGAAGCCTTCTAGTCTTATCCACTGGTGAAGAGTTACTTATTCGAGGTAGTGCAATACCATGGCAACTCGTTGTGAAAGTATTCACAATATAATTAAAACGATGCCAACTTAAATACTTTGGTAGATGGCGGCTACGAATTAAACTGATGCAACTGCATTAACTTATACGCTAGTCATTCTACCACGTAGCATGAGGGTCTTGCCCTAACATACTCTGTAGTATATAACGTTCTTAGTAATTACTTAACTATAATTATCGCATGGCGGATCTCCGTGTCAGTATATAGTGGCTTAGTCATTTGACCCTAGTTTGGAAAGGTCTGGTTTCGAGTTCATCTTAAACTGTAGGAATTCCTTATAGCCTTTTCACTCGCGTTTGAGTTAGCCGGGCTCAAGAGGAGGCGCGGGAATTTCCTCATCAGTTACTTGGATTTATTTATATATATTTTTTCCCCATACGGGCAAACAGGCCCTGAACGCAAGTGGCTACAGACCTGAATGATTTTACTTGATTTTAATATCACAATAGATAAGAATAGCTTCAGTTTCAAATAAGAATAAATAAAAGAAAAAATTAAATAAATGTGCACAGTGTTCTGATAGCATCTGTATGGGCAATTTAGGGTTTACTATTCCTCAAAAGTTCAGTATAGTTTTACTAACAAATTCAGCTGGAGCATTCAACTATTCTTTAATATCGTATCAACGCGACAAGCGCATAGGTATGCATCTCAAAAACCTATATTTTCTCATCCTTCTTTCAAAGGTACACAACTTATCACAAATACTATTTAACGAGTAAAAGTCCAAACAGACATATTAATCTCCTCCAAGCTTTTTTTCCTTCCAGCTTTATACGGTAACTGATTGCAAAGATATTTGCTTCCATTTTCATACACTTTTCTGTAGAAATATCCACCATGTTCGTTACAACAGCCGGTTTTATTTGTAAAATATCTTGCTTGGTAAAATTTCGAAATTGGTGAGTAGTTTGATTGCAAGGTCCTGAACCTAACAAGGATACAGATGTTGAAGGTAATTTACGTTTAGATAGCTGAATGCCAAACACGCACACATACAAAATGCAATCCAAATTTTCAGTTGCGAATACGAGGAGACAGCTGGAACGCTGAGATATTCGGAGTAGGTCGTTTTCATTTACATAGTCTTTGCATTTCTTGCGCTCTGTCCTGTATATGTGCCTCCCTCACATAGGGGAATGTGAGGATGACATAACATCTGCCATGATTCCACCGTACGATTTCGATATTTGCCGTGACCGAGAGGGGGAGAAGAGAGGGGTTGGTACGTTGAAGCCAAGTGGTGGTAGTCCAAACATATCGCCCAACAGATCCCATTACTACGTGCAAGAGCCCGGTCCCCAGAGAAAACTCGGCAGGGTACTTTATTGTCGTCGAGGCTGAAATCCTATCACACACACACACAGATTGGTGGGAAGGGGGTTAAACACGACAGCCTTTCTCCATGTAGATGAAATAAGTGAAAGCCTCTCCTGTTCACGTTACCCTACTCAAGTCAACATACATCGCCGGTGCCGGTAGCACTACGAGAACGTGCCTCTACTCACACCACTGCCGGAGAAGTAACATTAAGCTAGTGCACATAGGCTACCTCGTTACGATACCGTGAGGCGCCGGAAGGTAATAGAAAGAGCTCACCCATGGGAACAACTTTGTGTAGACAAGTGAGAAAAGGCAAGTTTCGGGAAAAAACTCTGCTGTACTTGCTCAGTGTAAATGGCGAATTCCTCTGCGCCCGCTTCAGGGAGTGAATCCCTTCTTAAACAAATTCGCAGAGGTCACCAAGCAATTCCGTAGGAAATTTTGAAGAAAATGTAATCAGGTCTGGACGCTTCCAACGCCATTATAGAAGCTGTAACATTCGTTTCTGCGTGTAAATACTGTGATTTGAAACTTAGCCTGTCGGTATCTGCAGAAAAATTTAGGGCACTTCTCCCTAGAAGGTCACGAGGTGGCGTTTTAATCATACCTCCTCTCTCTCACTTCAGAATTGTATTTATAAAGTATTCTCTGTCATCTTTTACCTTCTTTTTATCAGTAGTTCATGATTCACAATCATCAACCTTCCTTTGCAATCTGCATAAAGAAACAGCAGTCGACTCGGGACCAACTGCCTCTTTTTTTTTTTTTAAACCTTCTTTCTTTCTTTTTTTTTTTCCCCCTGAATGAAACAAATTTTAGAACCATTTGATCCACCATGACAATATTGTACGTAGAAATGCTGTGGCATATCAGTTGCAGACCCCAAACAACACACAGAGAGAGAGAGAGAGAGAGGCTTTCCCGGGGGGACGGTTAGTTTGGGAGCTAGGTTGGTATGAAAAACTTCCCCAATAATAAATAACCTTCGAGGGGGAGTAAGTTTGTACGAGGGGCCCATAAATTCATGGCTGTACCAGTTACATCCTGCATGTGTTTATTTGCATGCAATTATCGGGTTGCCAGTAATCCCAAGTGCATAAAGCACAAAGAATCCCACAAAAAAATAGTTTTACATCGTATAATAAAACATGAATATCTGACACGAGTCTTGCTTTTCTTATTTCTTGAAGAGGCTTTTAGGAACTCTTCCAGTTTCCAACGCGATTAAGACAAAGACCGATTCAAAGGAAAATGACAAATGGCAAAACCACTATAGTTGAGTTGCAGTTTATGAATATATTACAGATTGCAAGAAATTCGCCTTAGAATATTGCATGCATTCTTAAGCCTCATTAAATATAAAATTAAAAAAAAAATTGTTATTTATAAGACATTAATAAAACATTGTTTATTTCTAACAGTAATTTATTAGATCTGCACTTGTCAAAAGGAAAAAGAATTTTTTTTTTTTTTTTTTTGAAAATAGTGCTATCGTAATGATTATGACAAATTAACAGAAAAACACTGATATTTGATATTTTTATAAACTACAGGAGGCAAACACACTGATATTTGATATTTTTATAAACTACAGGAGAGCTGCTACTAAGACTTTTTTAGAAAATGTCCGGTAAACTACTTTAGCCGGCAGGAAAGATATAAATGCTAGTAATAGAGTTATACAGTAAAAGTTATATACTCGACTTTAACAGAATCGGCCAGAGCTCAATCCATAGCTTCTCCAGAAAGCAAAATTCATTACATGATGAAAAATGTAAACCATGTAATGATGGTATGATATACAACAGGGTGGAATGAACTAGATAAACTGTTATAAAAAAAAAAAAAAAAGAATGAAGAAAAAAAGAAAGGTGAGTAACCTGGACGAGAGTGCAACGAATACCATCAGCAATGCATAGTATATAATTCAATAACCTCACCTAGCAATACACGTTAGTTTCACGCTATGCAAAAGTGATACAAGCACAAGTCAAAAATATGGCAAAACTGTAGGGAAGCAAGCTCGTATGGCAATTTCCAACAGGGATCTAAGCTGCAGGCATTAATTGGAATTATTTGTCTGATTTTAAAAACCAAAGGACTTCCTAGGGCAAAAAAAAAAAAAAAGAGTACATCCTATTGTCTGCCCCATCTACAGGCTTAAATCTCAAGTCTTCAACCGCCACCTGCAGGGAACTTTGATAAGAAAATCACCAGCCGACAATCAGAACTGAAGTTGCCAACCGAAGTACTTAGCTTGTTGATTGGGAACGAATGGTAGTCCCACGATGTCAAGACTTCTAAAGATATGAACAGAGTTGTCTTGTTTCTACCATTATGTCGTCTATAATGAGTTGCCACCGCAGGAGAGAGATTTCTCAAAACAGGCGAAGACGAACGTTGCTCTTTGAATACCCCACGACAGGATGACCTTAAATGACAGACAGAATGATCGTGAGAAACCTCTATGACCAAGTCCACTTTACCAAACCACGCAATAATCACAAGAATAATCATTTCATCTGACTTCGTATAAGAATTTAAACGTAATACTAGTTGACGTACGAGATAACTATAATTCATTGCAAAACAAACATCGCCAGATAAAGTACGTTTAAAAGGAGCATGCACCACAAGGTCAGATTAACAACGCAAACAGAAATCCAGTTATAAATAAAGAGTTATCAGACAAAGAGGTTATGCCACTTCATTGGGAATACTGCTGGTAACGTAAATAGGAATGTTACGATAAACAGTATGGCGCAAGGCGATCACAATTTCACACTCACCTGTACTGGCTACTCAAGGCTACAAATGATATTGGTATCTTTCATTATTCTTCATATGTCTTTTGTATTACAAAATATTCTAGAAATAGCACAACTGATGAAGGTGCTTACAGCACTGAACATGATATTGACCCTTTTCAATTCAGAAGACTGTTTCACTAGTGGGAGAATGTACAGCTGCTCAAAATGAGAATAGGTTACAGTTATAGAAGTTGAATTAGATTAAATCTCAGCTAGCTGCGCGCGGGCACACACACATACCAATCACTTTTTTTGCGAAATTCCTTAATACCCAAATCTGAACTAACTCTAATTGCATCTTTTAGAGTAGCATACTATAAAGAAAATATTTGATGATGGCGAAACCGTTATAACTGAAACCATCGTTTCCGCGATTTTAAAATAAACGTGAGACTTCATCAGCCATAAGTGGCGTTCAATGTAACTTGTAAGGCTGATTTCTCGTAAGAAAATAAAGTAAAATTTAGTTAGTCCAAATTTTTTGGAAGTTTTATTTCGCTTTTATTTTTCCTTCTAATTTCGCGAGAAAAAAAAAAATACTGAAAAAATTTAATATTTAACGGTAAGAAACAAACTATCACACATATAATTAAATCATGATTCTACTTATATAAAGAATTATGAATGAAGCAAAGAAGGGTTACACAAAAGTGGCATGGATAATGTATCCAGGCTGCTTAACTTTTGTTTTGTTTTTTTTTTCACAAACTTCGTTTTTTTGATAAGCCTGTTTTTTTTTTTTTTTTTGTTTTTTTATTTAAATTTTCCGTAGGTTGCTTTCGCACCAGGTTATCCCTCTTTGATAGATGAGGAAAAAGTTTCATATTAAAGATGGCATTAATTGTGATTAAAAAGCAGTTAAAAAATGAAGAAGGGGCATCATGATAATACTCATATAAACCAACAGCCAATAAAGCGTTTAACGTCCCTCAGATCGTTACTAGATGGATCGAATCGCAAGAAGCATTGAATGAAAACCAATTCACCTCTTTGATGAACATACAGAATCGTGAAACGGAAAAACACTGACTAAAGTAGCAGAACACTGCATAATGAGATAAATTCAAATTCCTACTGTGATTTTCTCTCATTCAATTCCTTCCAAGTTCAACCATCATACTGAAAAGGGAGAAAATTGCCACATAGGTTCGATTTGTTTGTTTTGTTATTTGGTTTTTAGAAGCATTAGCGACTAAGGCCATATTGCTCCGGGAATATGCGGTGGTCATTCCCTGACCTTTCCGCATCCTCCGTATTTGGTGGTCACGGGCTCGAACCCCGGTCTAATCAAGAAGCGTGTGCTACGCACTGCTGCTCCTTCCCACCTGGATACGGAGGCGCCTGGTTTGATTTGTAAATGCGTTTAAATGAACTTTTATCTAAAATTACGAAACGGAGTCTTGAGTGCGTCCAAACCCGCCACCACCACCTTCAGCTAAAAAAAATAGTAAAAAAAAAAATAAATAAATAAAACAACAATAAACTACCGAATTTCTTTCTCTCCAGTTCACGAATCTGTTTCTTAGCCAGGATTACAAAAGGTTTAGAATTAAACCATTTTTATTTAAAATCTGTTTTAACATAAATATTAATGTAATTGTAGCTCGAACTTAACAAAGAAAACTTAATAAAACACACTACTGCTAGAAATGTGGACCACTACTTTGCATTCCGATTTCCAAATGACGGTAAAATCATTACAAAATAAAGAAGCTTTTCAACGGATAAATCCGTTGTTAGTTGCACTGATTTCTTCAATAATAAATTTTAATTTCTTGTACAATTCACAATATTGCCCATCTTAATGACTGCAGGAGACATGCTTTGTCATGTATCAGAATTGGTAGACAACATACAGTATACAATCTCACATTAAAACAAAACTATTATAATAGCATCACCTTGATTATAGTAATAAATGTATTAAAATTATTATTACGATTTAATCTAAAAACAGTTCTTTTACACATGGACCCTCGTGTTTACAAAATTTACGAACTTCAATTCTAGGTGAGCCTTCCTGACTGAGGCACCAAACAGTGCCGAAACCAATGGCGGTCGTAGAAATTTTTTTCTATGGGGGCACGAAGCGGAAATTTAAAATTCCAATATTTTGCAAGAGCATAGAGAGGAGGGCGAGAATTTATAAAAGCCAATATCTGTCAGTTCGACATTCTAATCAATTGGATGAAGTAAACACAGTATCATTGTACCTCCTCGCCGCGATCTCTTCCCCTAATGATGCAAAATGCTTATCAATCGACAAACTATTTTTCCAGAAAGTGAATCTGCAAGACGTCTGCTAGAGTTAAAACAAATAGCATATAAATGTTAATATTTTAGCGAGAAAACAAGTTTGAAAAACAGCAATCTAGCATAATGAAATGAAATCAACTCTGCTTTTGTCAAATAAAAGAGGAAAAAAATGAGCTCTTCCTATAATAAATTTATCTATATAGAATAAGACAACTTTAGCACAAAGTGTGATCATTAAGTACATCAATATTTATGCTCATCTACAAGGTAAACCTTGTAGATGAGCATAAATATGAACCCTGAGGGCGATACCTATATACAATCATGCAGTTAACGTTAAGATTTGAATAATGTTAAACTACAACATACAATGTACTGTCGTATATTAAAATAATATCAATCAGTAAGAAAGTGTCAGTCAACTGAAATGCGATTTTTAACCTTTTTTATTCTACTTCTAAAGTTATACAAGATATCGATATGCTAGAACCTCCGGCAACCCATTTCAGTCATCTATTATGGAAAATAAACACTTTCAATAAGTCTCGGCTGTTTTCTTCTTAAAATTCTTAGTCTACCTTCCCTTTTAGTCACAATATCTATCCTCTCAAAGAATTTTCGAAGCTAATCTTTTCCTATGATAAATTTACAACCCTTTTTAATTTTAAAAGCTATTTTTCGGCCATTCATTTCCGAAACCATCTACTAGTTCGACAGTAAATCCTCCTCTGAACAGCATCTTTAATAAATCTTTGACAACGTGTGATGTCAATTCAACACCTCTCCAGAAATTTCAAGGGAGATTAACATATTTCCCTGCATAAGGATAAAGCGAAGGACAAAAAGGTTAACTGGAAAGTAAAACGAGATAGTCAAGAAAAGAAAGAGATTAAAACAGTAAACTCGGAGGTGAAGAAAAAAACAAAAAGTCCGTCCGAGTACCAAGTAGTCTATTTTTCGCCTCTTTCAACAAGGTGGATGACAGAGCTTATTTAAATTTTGTTTTCAAGACCACAAAATGAAATGGAAATACCTTCACTCATTAGAATATCTTAGCACCCTTTCATTTAATACTATAAGTATTAAAGTGAGTTAAAGTGCAAGAAAGGTTTGTAAAGTGGAGAGATGGGGGATACACAGACACAATGATCTCATAGAAAGTAAGCTATAAAATCTCCAAGGTAGAATAGAATATACAATATGACCTCAGTGAAATGCAGTGGTAAAATCAGGGTTAGATTCTGCGGATTATATTGCCTCATTCACGATTTCTAAATTTTTTCCGCGACTGAACAAAGCGCAAAAAGTGAGATCCTTGTGTACTGAAATATGCGTTTCAGTAAACTAGGTTTTTCATCTAGTGATGGGTCACATTAATTCGTTGTAACAGCTGCTTACGTAAGTAGGCCGACGCATTCACGCTACAATTCAAAACCACTTCCCATCAACACACTGTTTACGAGAAGGGGTGGAATCAAACTTCAAAGATTACTGAAAATCTCATGCCAATTGCTCCCTTTTCTAGATTACTTCTGGACCATAGTTAAACTTTGCAACAAAAGTGAGGCACTCTGGGATCAGCTAAACTATTCGAGTGAAATCCCCTCTCCACTATTGATATACTTAGCTGAACTGGGCATCGCCTCTTACAATGACACAAAAAAATGTCCATTTTGCTTTCACTGAGCATTGATATATTCCAAAATCCATACATTGTTTTATAAAATTATTCAATCCGGGACGATCAAGTTAACCACTTTTTTTTCATTAAATTACATTCTTGAGTAAAAAGCCGAAAAACAAATTATCTGCCTTTAAGCCAGAAGAATTTTATTTACACAACAAGGACCAAAATGCATCGTTGTCCCAGTGGCATTATACTTAAAGAGTTTTAACATTACAACCTTATATAACTTAGGTGAGAGCTTCTATTAATCTAAGCTTAATATTTAAAATAAATAGTGTTTTTCTAGCGCATAAAAATCATAAGTTTATATTAGAATAAAAAAATAATAATATTCGTACCACACAAAAATATAGCTCTGAAAGTATAGTTTCAGCCCGATCTTTATCCCAGTCGTATCCCAAACATGCCATTAATCTTGCTTGTATTTCAAACGAAGGCTCCAGCCTTCGACAGAGGTCAGCACCGTTACTGAATAACAATCAATCACAAGTGTGGGTGAGAGAGAACAGCTAGGTCTATATGGTAATGAATAAGAAGAGACAATATCGCTACCCATTCAGTGCTAAAACACCGAATATTCATATCCATACCGATGAACCTCGACCACCCATGCCTCGCACTGGTACTCAAGCATGCAAGCGAAGGGGGGAAAGGCTTATGTATCACTGACATCCGCCCGGTGTAACTACTGATGTTGGCGATTAATCACCACGGATATTTCATTAAGCATCCGCATCGCTTCGAGATGGAAAGAGATGAGGGCCATCTATTTTCACACGACCACAACTATTACAATGAGATCGCGGAAATTAAAAACACCGCTAGATCGTTTTTTTTTTTTTTTTTTTTTTAATTCCCCGCACAACAATCGACTCTGCCTGCGTTCCAGGATGGATAGTAATGCCACACGACGGCAACTCGATTACGACAAAAATATCTACACCACACGAGCATCGGCACTTGAGCGAAGACCAGCATGTCTTGAACACTAAACTGTGATCACAAACCACCAAGAGTTTGGTAAAATTACCGGATTCCATTAAAATCTAAATACAGGCCATAATTTTCAGACTCTCAACGTTCCTGCAATTAGAAAACCCACAGAATTTTGGCCTGTTTTTAGCCTCACGCTTTCAAAAGGTTTCATTGCAACATCTAACCTCATTTGTTTTCATCTGACAGTATTACACCGGAATTAGATTGCGTTAATTTTCGTGGAGATCTTTAAGAAACTATTTCTCCTAATGATAAAACAAACGCTTTGCCACTCCACCTCCATCGGTCGCTGCCGCTCTGTGATGTGCACCCGCCAAAGAACCCACGAAGGTAAAACGCAGTTAATAATTTCAAACAATAAAAAGCGCCGCTTTTATGCAAATTTTATCTCATAATCATTTGAATATTAAATTATTATTCAGGATTACTGTTAATATTGATCTAAAAAAATAACCTAAGGCTTATAAGTTAGAGGTTAAATTTACATACATTATTTATTAATCACAGCTCACGGTAATTGTTCCTGGGGAGAGGGGACACTTTTTTCACGCTTTCAAAATTCCCGCCTTACTGGTTTACCAAGTTAAGGACAGTTACCATTTCGAAAGTTGGGTCGAGTTGTTGCGATCAATTAAGCACTGCATTTCAGGAGAACTCGGTACAAATTCTGAAGTGTTTAACTAGCCACAGCATTTATTATTGCAGAGCAACAACTAACTAATGCCACATATGTGCATTACATTACTATAGTCGCATATTCCACATATTTAGCATATTTTTTGATTACTGGAAGGATACTTTCCAGTATCTAATTCTCTATCTATCCATTCTACTTCTAATAAAAACATATGAATAGCCTGTAAAAACATGCAACCCTTTTGCTTTGTCAGGTAAAATACATCTGAGCACAAGATATGATATGTATGACTGTTCAGACGACTGGTGTGATGGTTTTAAACACTATTATCCTTGTGCATTAAAACCTGGGCACTCAATAAAAGTATGTTGTGTTGATGACTTGAGTTGAAACACAAATTGCATTTGGGAGGGTCGTCTCCTTTTAATAGGTATGAATGCGTAATAAAAACATGCCCGATCTATTCTGTACAATGTGACGTAATTTTTCTAAAGTAGTCTTTACACGGAATATCAATATTATGGTTGATTGAAGGCTGTGCATGGCAGTTCGTTTCCTTTTATTCCTGCGTGATTTGGTATACAACAAAAGTTTTCAGTAAGTAGGCTATACAATGCGTTTTTTTTAAGAGTTAACGGATGATAGTGGAGTTTTTTTGTTTAGTTAGGTTTGCAACGTGCTCAAAGTGTCTGTAGATGATCCCCCTTCTTATATTAGATAGCCTGGATTCGTTTTAATGCCATTTCAAATGTTATTGGTTCTGCTATAAATACACTACATCAATGTACTGGAGAAAACTGAGGCTGATTCTGTTAAGGAGTCTGTCTTCTATCCAATCGCTAAGCTGTGTGTGGGGGGAGGTAAATCTTCTTGTAGTGTGATTTATTCTTTCATGGTGTTCTTTCAACGAACAGCTTCTCAGTTAAGTAATGTAACGCAGTAACCAAGCTGTACTGATTCATACCTTGGAAGAAAGTCCATCAACAGCATGCCTGGTGCATCTCAGAAGACTTGCTATATACATATTTATTATTATTTTTTCAGGTTATGGGAATGTTTTGATTATTTCTGGTGGTGGAGAGGTAGTGTGCTTTCGTGATGGACCCTAGGTCTCACTAATGGTAAAGATTTTGTTCTACCGTAGAAGATGCTGTAAAGAAAGTCGCATATACATGATTTTGTGTTTTTTAGTCAGCTGCTTTGATATCCATTGTGATTACATCTTCCTATATACTTCCGAGTCATTGATGATTTCACTCGATATGTTCAGTTCTGCTGAAATCTATCCAACTTTCTTGATCTTCTCGGATAAGAGCGACAAATATTGTCTTCTGATAGACGAACGTGGCCTTTCATCATTCAAATCAACACGTTCGGAATGGAATGCAGTTATCCAGACCAACTTGTTTCCTGCTCATAATGTCTTCCCCCATAAGTTCCTGATACATTTTCGTTAGTGTGCATGCCACTTTGTATGCCGAAAACGAATCTCACGTCTTACCTCTATATTCGTCCAACTCAGTCTAGCAACCGCCTTGGTTTGGATGCAACGTGCGTATGCACAGACCTAGAGCACCCTTCTCGCTGTTCATACAAGTATTCGTACAACCCTTCGACAATTTCCAGTATAGTGCTTCCACTTGTGAACATATACCGAGCGCTGTGCCTGTTCGTATATCTTACTTCCGGAACAACCCTCATTCGTTAAGCATTTGTTGGATCAGACTGACTGGAAGCCTAATTGTGACGACTTGGATCCGGATAGTCTTCTTGAATTGCTTTACGATGCCATCCTTAACATCATTTTTTCAGATTTTACTCAAGTAAGCGTCCCCTACTTGCTTCACTGGCAACAATGTTCCTTGTCTGGTATTCCAAATGTGAAAAAGCCAAAACTAAGAAAGTTTGCTTTTAACAATCGAGAAAAGAAGCACAACAAAAACTCGAACGCGAATATAACAGATACTCAGTTGCAATTCAAACGAATGCCACTTAACAACAAAGTTCATCCTTATTGACACTATTTTAAAAATATTGTACGTAAGCTTATCAATTTCAATTAAACAGAAAACAGTCCAGAAGAAATTTGTCAGGTACCTTAAAAAGCTCTATTCCTTTGAATCTCTTTCTTGGTGTTTCCCTAATCGAATGTTTCGGATAAGTGTAAAGTGTGTTAGTTGTCAGACGGCACCAAGGGTTTCCCCCATCTCCGCGTAGTATACATTGTCATGGGAAACAGAATACTGTTGAGGTCAGAGATTTAAAACTGTGTGGATATTGCATATGTGTTGTGTATCGTTGTTCATCTGGCCATTTAGCCGCTGGATCCCTGTTGGGACCCAACGATGCCCACACTTGGCCTCGTGGAGGCAGACCAGGTACATCAATATTTTTATTTTATTTCACTGTCAGGCCCTGCCATCTAGTTTCCTGAGATTTCAATAGTTGAACCTAAAAAAAAAAAAAAAAAAGGAGAGAGAAAGAGAGAGGGGCAGGCGCTAGAATCTAATTAGGCGAAAAGGTCTATATGTACTATGGGTAACTATGCCATTAATATATATATATATTTTTTTTTTGCTGGCTTCCAAGTCTGGGCAACCTGGGAGGGGGATTTTGTGCACATAAGCACATATAGGACAGCAGACCCAGGTCGGTTTCATCTTGCCTGGGGACTGGCCCAGGCGGCAGCTGCCCAGGTGTTCGCTGTTCTCTGGTAGCGAAGTGGCCTAGAGTTTCTACACCAACACAGAGAACAAAGGTGGAGAGGGGCTACTGCCTTGGAACCACCATGATACACACACACACAAGCCCTAGATGATCTAAATGTATATATATAATTGTATATAAATCTATGTCAGTTTTGTATATATATGAATGTATGTAAACTGTGTGTATTAATAAATGGAAATATGTGTGGTTTGAATTTGGATATTTTAAATTTTACATTGTGTGGGGCATTCGCTAGCAATACAGGTAGAGTGGGGGGGGGAGACTGAAGACTGGAATGGAAAGGCGACCCCCAATGATGGTCAGTGGGGCAGGCCCATGCCCCACCAGAAAGAAACCGTCCCCTCTTCTCCCCCCAGAGAAAGGAAGAGGAGCCAGGCAAGGTGCCCGGATCAGAACGCCAATATAACTTGTTGGCAGCAAGGCTGCGGTGCCTAATCTGTTGAGTCCAGTTCGGTGTTGGCAGCAAGACTGCAGTGTCTGATCTGTGAAGTCCAGTTTAGCGAGGCACCAATTCCAGTGTCTGTCGTAGGTCAGTAGCTATCCAGGAGATAATCAGGAGATAGCTAATGTCGATTCGTCGTCTTGTCCAGGGTTCTCTCTCTTTGTTCACGGTATTGAGACAATAAGTCAGTTTCTAGTGTCCAGTTCTATGAGTCCGTTGTCTATTTCAATTTGTCAATCACTCCTGGGACACAAGGTCCTGTCCGTTGTCTGTTTCAATGTGGTCGAGTCAGACGTTGGCGCTGTTCATTGGTAGTCAATCAGAAGAGGCTGCCACTTTGCTGTTCCTCTCTTTGTGAATATCTTGTTTCCTGAGTTGGGATAGAAGAGAGTACTGAGTCAGTACTACAGAGTCAGGTGAGAGTTAGTGTCTGTTTTCCGAGGGACTATGTCGGTTGTGGATATATCCTTCTTCGTGTAAAGATATCTTTTGCATATTTCGTTAAGGCTTTGCACTTGTCCTCACTTCCCAGGAGGTAATATTCTTGGTTTTGTGGTATGAAGCGAAGTCTAGTGATGAGGCAGCATCGTAGATCCTGGTAGAGAATGCAGTGGTGCATGAAATGGTCCCAAGTCTCTGACTGTCTACAATGGCAGAGAGGGGTATCACTTAGTCCAAGTGTCGATAGTTTTCCTCTTATTGCTCCGTGTTCTGTTAGTAAGTAGGATGTCAAGAGTCCCGGAGAAAACCAAGTTCGGCTTTTACGAAAGACCCTTTGAATATCCTGAATAAATCTTCTGGTGACTTCTCCTTTTGTTGATCCTGCCCAACGGGTCTACCAGGCCTTCTGCAGGTGGGCAAGGAGGCATTTATTTTCGAGTTTGATGTCATTCGTCGGGTCAGTTGTAAAGTCAAGGCAAGTGGATTCTCTGCCCTTAGACAGTTGATAGAGCAGCCCAAAGCAGATGATCTCCAGGTCAAGGGGGGGGGGGGATTCCCACAAGAACCTGGAGGGAGCGGGTGCTTGGAGTGCAGCATGCTCTGGAGATTTTCAGGAGGATAGATCGTTAGATGGATTCTAGCTTTCTTTTGTTGACAGCAGTCACTGCCTTGCAGAACCAGACACATGAAACATATGTGATTGCCAGCAGAAGATGGTTTTGTAGAAGAGGGTCTATTTTTCTTTATTTAGGAACCCTTCTTAATCGCTGAATCTACAAATTCTATAGAGCATCCCCTACCAAGTCTATTTCTGTTGAAATATTCCAGGGAGGGACCTCGCTCTGCTTTTAGCCATTAGCCCACTTCTTTAAAGAAGAATCTTCCTTTAATCACATGTGCAGATGATGTTTAAAATTTGACCCAACTTTTTTTTTCCGCTGAACGAGGTTGTCCAGAATAACATTGTTATTAACCATGCTTTTTTTCTTATTATAAATTACTTTAATTGCCTTAGTATGTGCATTTATTCCAGATAAATCTGTCCATGTATTTCAATGAATACATCAACGGATTTTTAATTTCTAAAATGGTTTCTCACAGACATCTGGAAGTAATATTTGATCATATATTTCCCTTTCAAGTTCATAACAACAAACCAGAATCCCAGTCCCTCAAAGAATTTTGACAGTCCAGGAGGAATCTACTTCACATTTACGACTCTAGTATCATTCTGAGGGCAGTTAGGTTAATTAATGACCCATCTCTTGCAAAGTCTCTCTGTCTCATATAGGTTCTGTTTCTTCTTTTTCTATACTTCCATGGGCACTGTTCTTCTGAACTGGCTTCTAAGATTTACCCTCAACCAGTCAACATCCATTTACTGTCCGATTTTTCTTCTTCCTCATTTATCCTTTCAACTTCAGTTTTCTGGAACAACCTCCCTTTACACATTTCCTGATAATTACAATCTACAGAAAATCAAGTCTAATGTCAACAAGTATCCTCTTTCATTTTCTCAAAATTCATCCCATACACGGTACTAAGAACTACACGTTCTAATAATTTTCGTGTTTGTAGTTTTCTTAATTTATTACGAAATACAAAGAAATATGGCGTTCGAAGTATGCATTTGCTGAAAAGACCTGATGTGGTTTCTCTTACTGTAGTCATGGATCTGTGATGTATAAAGTAATTTACTTGATTTTATTATTCTTTGGAAAGCTGTTCTCCAATAGGCTGGGAGAAGGGATCACCAATTTTGGAAAAGTTAAGGTGCCGTGTTTAACTAAGAAACACTGGCATTAAGACCAACCTAATTTACACTCTTCTCTGTAATTTATTAAGATCTGCAAACACTGATCCACTCTAGGCTGAATGAGGACAAGAACTACATTTTACACTGCATGAATAATTTAATTTTTTTCCCTTATATTAAATACGGCCACTTGTAAATCTTTCTGTCTTGAACTGTAGAGGGTACGTTGGCTATGTATTCCTCTGATTTGGCATATTGTGGTGGATAATAATCCGACATTTCTTATTTTAAACATCAGGCTTAGAGTACGGCTATATAAAGACAGATAATTATTGATTACTTAAAAATTTATACAGTTATAACCGAGTTTAATAGACTCAGAGTATAAAAAGTGTGGGGGAAGGAGCGAATTTAACGCTATTGTTCTATCCTAATCGTTAAGTTATCGAACTCTAAGCAAGACCTGCTTCGCTGACTACTGTTTCCAATGACGGAGAAAAGAGTTTCTAATCCGTATTTCGAATTATACAAACTGTTTAGGGTGCCACACAAACTAAGAAGCATTACTTAAAAATATAATTTAAATATTTCAATAATTTTCAGTTGTAATATTCACTGAGGAATGTTTTCGAGTCTCAATGACGTCGGTTAAGAGCAAGCCTAGATTAAACGAAGAATAAAAGCAACAGAAAAATTTCAGTTCAAGGGCCCACAAACACCTATGTCTGCACAGCATGACAATTTCCCAGATTAGCTGAGCTATGCAAAGAGCTGAACTAGTTCGTCCGAATTTAGATGTCAATTTTCATCTTTTTTTTTCTGCCTCATTAGGTGACCTACATAATAAGAGAGAGAAACACAACTGCTTTGTCAAAAACAAATCTTTGTTACTATCACGTGCTCTCACTCGCGCTGTTCCTTTTTTTTTTTTTTTTTTCTCCCTTCTTTCGAACAGAGAGAGAGAGATATTACTAGACAACCAAAGAACATATCAAGTTCTATTATCGTCTAAATAACTCTTAATAGCAAACACATTAGGTGACAATTAGTGATCAATTGGCACATATAAGAAAGGAAGACAACGTTAGCAGACACGACACAGAGGAAGTGTGTAGTCCTACATACAGACACGACCAATATTTGAGCCAATGATACACAGGAAAGAGTGAAGGACAAAGCTTAGAAAACGAAAGTTAGTTATTGATAAGGGTAATTGTAATAACCGTAGTTATTTAGAACTTTCCTAAATGGACCTGAAAGGTCGATAAGAAGGGGACAGGTCGATAAGCAGTAAATTGCTAATGTTAATAATGGCCGAGGCATCCCCCACTCTCCCTAACAGTGCAAGTGGCTGATATTACAAGTCTCCAAATGACTTTAGGATGACTAGATTGGAGTCGCTTTATATTTGAGATTTTTATTGTTACACAGAGCGGAAGAGGAAACGGAGATCTATCTTTTGAAAAGACACAAAAATCCCGTGACATAAACCTTAATTGAACTGTATATCTGATTAACGCTAATGTGTGCATATGTGCAAGCACCTGTTTTTCATAATACAAAACTTGCAAGGCAAAAATTTTGGTAGCTACTTGGACTTTTGTTACTCTTTTTCAGCTTCTGCTTACGTTTGCTGAACTCATTACAATTCCCGTATAATTTTATATTACCATAAAACGCGCTCAAGAGCACCTGTTAGATGGAAGCTGAACGTAATGTGAACAGATGAAAAATCGTACTGATTTTAACTTATGTAATTTACGTGTAAAAGTGATACTCATCTAAACATGAATGGCTGAAAAATATTATGTACTTATGCAAATTGAAAGCAAAAATACACTGACAAAACAATTTCTAAGGGTAATCATCGCCAAAGAAACTGCAGGATTTGTTCTTTTCATAATTGATGTTATGTTTAAGGCAGGTTAGCATATATGCATAATGCTAGCCCGTCTGCCCGCTTCTAGTGAATGGATTTTCATCAACTTTTATATTTAGACCTTTTAGAAAGGCTTGTCAAGCCATCCCAAATTTCATTAAAATTGAACCAACAGAAATCCGACAATTATTATTATTTTGTCCGTCCACCAGCATATAACAACCCAACTCATAGTGCACGGATTTTCATTAAATTTTATATTTGGCCCTTCTAAAAAGGTTCTGTCAAGTCTTGCCAAATTTCATTAAAATCGGATGCACACAAATTTCATTAAAATAGAAATTCGCCAATTATTATTTATTTTTTTCATATCTATCACACAGATTATCCATAAACCGTATGCTGTAACTGAAGTACTAGATAAGTTTGTTGCAATGCGCAGGATGGCAGGGCCGGCTTAAGACACAATCGAGTGGGTCCCCCGAACAGGGTGCCAAAATTTAGGGGCGCAAAATTCCCCAAAAATTAATTCATTTGCTGTCAATTTCAAGTCGGAGAGGGCGCACCAAAAAATAGACGTGGGGCCGCTTCTGTTGGTTGGAGGGATGAATGGGCAATGTGTCGAATGCGTAGAATCGAAATGTTCTCGGTTCGCGCATAAAAGTCGCTGCTTTTTGCTCTTTTTGTTTTAAATCATGAATTATTACTATTTGCTAACGCGCCTAAAATTAATTCACTGCATACATTAACTAACTGATTATTTTATTTTATTTATTTAAAGTATAAACCAGAGCTGTGATGCTCAATCCGTTCTAGTTGATCTCAATATTTGTAAAAGAATAAGAGAAGTTTACCTCAATATGATAAGTAAAACACTTCCGTATGATATTTTCCAAAAATTTCTGGAGAGTATCACACGGAAGTGTTCTATGTATCATATTGAGGTAAACTTCTCTTATTCTTTTACAAAAAAAATATTTATTTATTTTTTTTTTAATTTGCCGTTACTGCACAGGTAAGTAGCTTGCAGTCCGAGATGAAAGTCTTTCAAAGCCTTTCACAGTATAGAGCGTGTAAACCTAGTTTTGCGAAGGGCTTCGCATGTGAAGAGGATGGAGTGTCAGATATCTGTGTATCACAATGCTTTTGACAACTGTTTTGTCTCCTTGGACCAGATAGTAACAATATTTTTGCTATTTTAATTCAATGATATTTTTAACTGAAGGGCCTTTTATATTTACTCCACATCGATAAATTGCATGAACCTCAAGAAACGGTTACATAAATGAAATAAAACGAAAAACTTTGCTCAACAAATGGATGAATGCGAATGTTGAAGCAACAGTAATGACTTTTCCACTTTTTTTTTTTTTTTATTATTATGGTAAACGGATTGCCGATAAGAAGATGAAGAAATTTAAATCTCAAATTTAAATAATTTTTCAGAAGATATTTCCACTCTTGAAAGTTTAAACGTAGAATATGCTACGCATTCAGAATTCTAGAAGAGTTTTCCCATGACGGTAATCCTATTTCTGGTAAGAAGATCTGAAACAAGTTTTAATCACTCGTCTATAACTTTAAAGTCACACACATGGATACGGTATGATAGAAAAAGTGGGGAAAGTTTAGGCAAACTTGCCTTTCTACAAAGTAAGTATTCATTCAGTTTAAAATTATATATATATTTTTAGCAGGAAATTTTCCCATCTATAATAAATAAATAAACAAAAACATTCGAAGTACGATTGTCTCTAGTAATTCATTAACATTTCTTTGTTCTTTCTTTTTGTTTGATTTTTTTCTACCGGAACTGGGAACGTAGGAGAGAAAAAATACATTTAAGCGTGTAAGTCAATATATTCCAATCCAATCAATGCTAATAATGTATTATACCATGTTAATTATGGTAATGTGCCTCGTTATACTGATACTAAGCTTCAGTACAATCAAAAGCATTGGTTCCAACGAAGTAAAATTAAGACAACTTATACTCAAAAGAAATAGTACGCAAGCAATATCCCTCTATCTTTCTTTGCTTTTGACAGTCATTCAAGTTTAATGATTGCCATACTGCCATTGCTTGCTTAGATATTGACACATGGGTCAATTCAGGCAGGATTAATATCACAATTATAGGGCGGTAACACAAGCTTTATGGGGACGAGCATTATCGTTTATAAAAGATTAATTTTCTCTAAAGCATTTGACCTCAAGTTGACTACAATACCACTCTCATAACTGTATTTCTAAAGCTCGCCCACGACTGAAAAATCGTTGAGTATAAGAATATTCACCTTTAAGATTATATATTTTTCATTTCTTTGGATTAAAGAAGAAAGTTCAACTGATACGTCATCTTTTCTCGGACAGAAAAGTGACAATTAAGAAGACAAAGCGGAGTCTGGTACAGGTTTTCCTGCAAGGCGTAGAATTTCTACCACTAATAATTTTGGGTTAAGTCGAACAACGATGGTCCAAAATGAGTAACCCCATGGCTGTCAAGTACAGGCTTTATAAAAATGGCCACAGTATCAGAATACATGGGGAAGCTCCGCACTGATTCAATCGCTCTATTTCAGTTTGTGAATAATTTACTTCTGAAAGGGTAAGAAGTAAGTTTAGCTGTGGTAATGCAATATAATGCGATGTATGAGCTGGCTTAGCTAGAATTCTATGAACTTGGCTTTCCCTGTTTTGCATTAATGGAATCGTGAATTCATGTAGCGGAGTCAAATTTAAATCCCTATCTCTCTTGGCAGGAGTAGGTCTACTAATCAGGAGAACTCGTGTTTTGGAAAATAACACTGCTGTAGATCAGGCTCTTGTGATCTGGAGATGAGGATCTTGAAATGTTTTGGAATTCAGCTGCAAATGCAGGTATGGAAGATGTGCTGTGTGACGGAACAGAATGAATGAATTCGTTTCGGTAGAAGTGGGAAAGGATGTGGTATTCTGTATCTGAAGTCACGTGAGTGTCCACTCCCATATTCACATGATCGACGTCTTCGGTTTCCATTTGACATTCTCTGGCAGTTCATTGTGCTGTCAGCAGTGTCATGATTGTCTCAGGCAGCTCCTTGTTCTGGTTCTTGATACTACAGAACTCTAGCTCCTTGGGCAGGCAGTTCTCTCCTTGTGGTACAAAGGAGAGAACTGCCTGCTAGCTAGGAGGCGGTGGATGACACTAAACTTTTCCACAGGAAAATATTACTGCATTTACCACAAAGATTTTCCTTATCTATTCAAAAGACGAACCTTGACCAAACTCAAATTTGCTTATAAGCTTTTAAAAAACAAAATCACAAAACATCACAAAATCTTAAATACAGGATGCGTAGAAAATATTACTTACCCCATTTTCTTCACTGCACTTCGATTACACACACCTCTCTCTCTCTCTTTCTCTCTCTCTCTTCAACCAAATACAGGGCTGATTAGGGTAAAATCAAACTACGGTAAAATACGGTAAAATTTAATTCTGCAGTAAAACTTAGAACTACATCCTTTCTTAAATTACCCAAACTTCATTCCCACTGTAAAACTTGAACTTAGCAACTCGAATTTATCTTTAATTCTGATATAATTAAAATAATCAACTTTTCTGCCATATTTTAATCATTATCTATACCCTTTAAATAATTTCTTGTTTCTGTATTTATATACAGATGTATATAAGTATATTCTTTATGTATGTATATCATTCTTTATATGCATTGTTGTTTAATTCATCTTTTATAATATTATACATATATATTGGTATTGGTGCGCTTTTATAATTGGCCATTGCGCGTTCGTCTATGCGTAGTGGTCAAAACATCAATGACAAGACACACAAATGAATGAATAAAAATTCTTTTCATTGCGTTCTGATTCGGTACATGCCTCGTAGATAGGAGTGAAAAGTATTTAAACTTTGCTTATCTCAGTAACGATGCAGACAAGTTGCCGGCATCCAATGACCATATCGCTAAGATAGCTCGAAATCGCAGCAACACTGGTTTGCAGTTTCACTAAACATTCCGACATAAAAGTTGACCTTGGAGGCATTAAATAATCGTTCTTCGTCTAAAATTTTAAGGTCGATTTATAGGCCTAGTACAAAATCCTGGAATGACTGAATGAATGACTTGAATTAATATTATGTTTACAATTCATCACATATATTTTTACACAAATTTATATTGTTGATCACCACTTAAAACCCGAAAATTCATTCTTCTTCATCAGGAATCGGGAAGCACCGAGGTTCTTGGTAGCCAAAAATTCTTAGAGATCAGGTGGTTACCGAAAACGTTTTCCAACACTACTTGTTCTCTTGCTATATATGCTGTTGCTTCATCTTGCTGCAGCCGGCAGGAACTTTCATTCTCATTAAATGAGGAAATGAATTGTGTGATAAATTCAGCTAACTGTCTGCAGTTACGGTTCCCTAAAGGAGAGACGGTCAAATAACTGGAATTTTCTTCAGAGTGTAATGATATCTGCTGTTTTGGCTATTAACATTGCTTAGATGGAACCAGCTTTCTTTGTGAGGAAAGGAGGTTAAAAAAAAAAAAGCCCAAAAACGTCATTTTGAATAAGCTACTGAAACTGTTAACAGCACTGTAATCACTGCTGTATTCCTGCTTGCATACCAGCTTCCCCACCTATTACTCGTTTGTTAGATAGGTCTGGGTCACATCCGATGAACGGAGAAATTCATAAACCACGTGAGTAGTTATTAAGTGAATTTTTTTTATTGTAAAAATTTATTCATTAAGTAAGTTAAACTCTCACACAACTGAACTATTTAATAATTGGCAACACTTCTGCATTCCATACTGAATACCGTCATGAGGAAAAATTTGGCAGCAGCTACTAACCGGACAGGGCAGAAAAAAGATCTTTCCTGATTACGCCTAATAACAGGATCCAATATGCAATCCAGAAACGTTACCAATTAAGTAGTTCGATTGCATGGGAGTTTTAACTTACTTAACGTAATATTTTTTACACAATAAAACTCACATTGTTTAATTAATATTATCCAACCCAAAACCCTTTTTAAATGTTGTTCACTAATAATTAATTCAATATGAACAACCACGTAATGTCCTTCTCTCAACAGATATGAATTCCTTAAAGGAATTGATAATAAAATTACAAGTACTGTACGTTCTCATGCCTGGATTAACACAATACGCATGTAGGGAAGGCCATATTTACGTAACAAATTATTAATCGCATTGTACAATAATTACACTTAAGATTTATAGTAATTCAATAATGTTCATTATTTTAATGAATAGGTTTAAGAAAATACTTCAGTATTCCTATATACAAGGCCAAATTTAAGTAGATGAAGTAAGACAGTTGCTCCAGGGCCTATGGTCTCGTGGGGGGAAGAGGGAAACAATGCAATTACCCACTACCTAAATCCAGCATTACTTATATATCAGTTTGAACAAAAATGGTATCACCAATTACAATGTAACTTCGAAACGGCAAGGACGTTAACTGAAGCCTGATTATAATTTTTTAACAACATTAAGCGAGTTCTCAGTGGTTCCTTAAATCATGTTAATAAAAGGAAGTAAAAGCCTGGTTGTTATGGTGATACACGAAAATAAAATTTTTAATTATTATGCAGTGTGAATGTATGTGAAAGGGAAAATCATTTGGTATTATTTTTACTTCCTCTGGCATCTACATATAATACAACTCTATTCTTTTAGAGTTATATAGGCTACATAATATGGATTTTATTTTGCTTTATTTAGACATATTGGTAGAAATCACTGCACTAGCATTTTTGAAAACTAGTGTATTAAATGACCGACTTTTCATTTATGCTTTTTAAAGGAAGAAATTACCCTCTACAATAACCTTTAAAAGATGGTAGTAGTAGTAGTAGTAGTATGATAAAACTGACACTTATAACACGCTGAATTTTAGTGATTACTGGAAAGGATAAAGGCCAGGGATAAAGTAATAGACAAGAAAATGCAAAGATCTTATGATTGGTCACAAATTTTAGACCTCGTCAGTATAATTCGTCATGCCAAGTGATGTCAAACGTTACAACTTTTTTTTTTTTTTAATTCCTTTGATAACAACACATGATGAGAAATAAGATGGGGGAAAAAGAAAAAAGAGAACTAGATTTCAGTAACCAATACAGCAACCCCCCTCCTTTCCCCCCCCCCCTAGACATACACGAATAACTTACCTTTCCAGTCACAACGACAGGAAGGTTAGCCGCCTGCAGGCTCCATAGAACTGATAACGGCGTCAACCCACCAATCAGTACATAAAGTAGACACACGTAAGCAGTGACAAAAGTTGCAGCTTGCTTTGCTCGACCACTGTAGTAAAGAACCAGGAACCCAATCATAGCTGTCTCTAGCATAAGGAAAACGGATTCGCCCCACGAACTAAAGAAGAAAGAATTTACAAAAATAAAAAATATATATATACCGATCCAAACGAATAGTAATCATTAAAGGTATGAAAATAAAAGTATGAAAGTATCCACAATTAATGCAATTAACTTCTAAATATATTCTAAACATAACTATACCTGAAAATATTATGAAAGAGTTAACATTCACTGTAAAGGAATTGTTAATAATTAAACGAATTAGTAGAGTTTCGTGCTAGAAGATACATTTCACATCAAAGCAGCGAAGAAAAAGATTCAGTCATCTCACCCCAGCCATAATTAATAGCGAATCTAATTCGTTTTCTGTAAGACGCGAACTGCACTGCTGGCAACTAGGTGGCAGCACCGGACAGGTGCAAAAAAAAACAACAATGCAACTTGCAGAATAAGGTATTAGAATTTACTGCAGCAGCATTCAGAAAGATTAAAGAGTTGTTTACAGTTCAAGAAGGATAATTAATAGGCCTATTGTGCTGCGAATACCCACTGCTGCTGTGTTACTGTAGGCCATCAAAGCATTCAATGAGGCTTATAATGATCTGAAGGGAAAAAAGCTCACTTTCAACCAGAAAAACTACAGTCAGGTAGGGATTAAAAAAGAGGAGGGGAGAAAAAAAACAGGACCAGAGTTCCGTGTCCTCCATTAAGTGTTTGGCCCGAGTGGCGCCTTCAAGATGAACAAGGGGGAGGGGGGAGGGGGCGGAATGGAGCGGAGAAGAAAGAGAGGAAATAATCTTGAAAAAGCACTTGATAATGTTTGGAAAACTACATATGCATTTAGGAAACAGATTACTTGCTTAAAATCCAACTCAGGGAGGTATTTTTAGCATTTCCTCTTAATAGTACAGCCAATTACACTTATCCCTACTTTAGGGTTTAGAAAACAGATAAAAATTATTTTCTTATGATTATTTAAATAATAGAATTTAATATCACCATGATCTCACACTGCGCATAAGCGACTGGGATACATGAGGAATTTTAATTTAAATCTGCGATTAGGGAGGAAAAAAAAAAAAAAAAAAAGTCTTTAGAAGAATGACGCCTTCAATGGCCCGATTAAATTAAACATGTCATTTTTTCATTATTTTTTATTAAAAATTTAAACCACGCTGAATGAAACCAATGAAAGCAAAACCGTAGTATTATATTACTGAGATTTTTGCCTTCTATTTCGAAAAGAAGGGCGGTGAAACAGGCTCGCCTGCCAAATAAGCCCATAGCCCGATTTATGCAGCCAGGAGAGTTTCCGGCCATTCTTTAAAATAATAATTATTAAAAAAATAGCACTTCAATATATATAATATAAGAATGCTTTAAAGAATAAGGTAGAACTTATTTGCCGGGCCGTCCTTAATAGCGAAATGTCGCACGAATCAAGGTCATATGCAATGTTCCTTTAATTCTTGTTACAGAACACCGTATACCCTTGTGGTAATTAAATCAAAATGGCTCCTCCACTAGAAACACGGACAAAAGAAGTGCCCAGCTATCCGATTTCTGTATGCCATATAGCCAAACCAAGGAAATTCATCGGCAACAGCAGGCTGTGTATGGTCCAACACTCATGTCCAGGAAACAAATCTGTTTTTGGTGAAATCAGACACTCCATACTACTCTCTGCACAGGAAGTGGTTACGGATGAGGCGTGTTTATCCATCTCTCACACAGTTCCAACTTTACCTATTCTGACTTTCATCTGTTTGGGTATTTGGAAAAAGCCTATATATACCGCAAGAACCTATTCGATGAAGTTAAACGATGGTATTTGTAAAAAACCGTCTAGCAAGAACCTATTCGATGAAGTTAAACGATGCATTTAAATTTCAACTTCTGGATGCATTCAAATGTTAGCATGGCAGAATGAGAAGAACTGTCCCTCTGAAGAACAATTCCTGCAGCTATGCAACTCAGCCGTTTCGACCGAAATACTGGCTAAAATTCAATTAACCCTTCTGAATAACTTTAACAGTATGTTGAAATATTACTGTTCTGACCATATACCATGCCGATATTCATCTGCTGCACTTGAGGGATTACTTTTAAACAGTTCAAGTCACTTCAGACCAGCGGTACGCTGGCAAACGAAATCGGTCTGTTAAAAAAATTATCTATAAATATTAATAATCTGTAGTAAATTTATTTGTATTAATAATGCATCCAGGTTAATTCTTCAGTCGTCATCAGTATTAGACAAGTATCATCTGAGAAATATATTTAGGAAACAATACATTTTATAAGAAAAAATATAACAGGGTGAAAATATTCTTCGATAAAACTACAAGGGGACCGTCAACAAAAATAAGGTTGAATACCACTGCTTTGGTCAGTAAAAACTAAATTTACACCTTGCTGTTGAACAGCAACTAAAAGCCAAAAGAGCGGCTGTAATTTTGAAAGGCGACTGTTAAACGCTAAATACTGCGAACGTTACATCAGAAACTACAAGAACATATTAAAGCATGCAGTAATAAGAGTTTGTGATGTTAAGTACATAATGTATACTTAAATAAAAATGAAGCTTCGTGTTATTTTATTGGCTCATCTTAGTATTACGTACTTTGTGACAGTGCAGCGGTTTCGTCACTTGTCTGGAGCAGTGTGGGTTCGAATTTTGTCGACAACTGGAGGAATTTCTAAAGGATTCTTCATTCGAGGATGTAGTTAGCCGATCTCAGGCAGGAGTAGCAATTTCTCTAGTCATTCTGGGTTTTTCAGCTGGCATTACATGCAAATCGGCCAGTCAAAACACACTTGTACAGACATAATAACGATACACAATGCACAATACGGTCTAAGTCGTTGATGAGACTTAAACTTAAAAACTTTCTATTTGATACGCCAGATGCATTTTAATAGTAGTTTTATGAATCACAGCGGAAGAAACATTAAAACCGAACACCGTGCACAGAGCTTAAAGCATTAAGGTATTTTGTCTTCAGATTTTCCAGACAGACATGAAGTTCTCCACTAAATCTAGAAGGCAGCAAAGGAGTGTCCATGATTTATCGAACATCTGTTTGTAGAGACAGGGAAGTCGTAATCCCACTGTATAAGGAAATGGTGAAATCGTATCTAAAAAGAAAAAATACATTGGGCTTCTAAGATGAGGTCCAAAAACGGGGGAAGTACTTGGCAAAAGGAGAAAATATGAGGAAATTCTTCGAATATGTGAGACAGGGAGGTTTCATACTAAGTTGAATAGTTACAAAACAAAATTAATAGGAGGAAAAAAAAAAAAAAAACAGTAGAAAAGCCTATCGTAACCACTTTACACCTGCTTCATGTATCACTTCGTCATACGAAAAATAGTTCAATGGTATTAATAGAATTTGATATTATATAAATTTGTATATATAAATCATAGTGGAAGAATGGCAAGATAAACAATAAACTTTTTTCCCCTATTCATTTTGGTTTATATCTGTCTGTAGGTAAAAGGGAGGTCGTTCTCGTGACTGATAACTTTCTCCTTGGCCTCGGAAAGAATTCAGTGTTTTTAAACATGGATGATAACGTGTCAGGTTCGCCATCAACATCACAATCTAAAGAGTCTCTGTTTTTCAAAAATAAACATGGGAAACCGTTAAAAAATAGTGTTATGCAAAATATTATGAATGTATATTCAAAACTTTGAGAAGAAATATCCAAGGAGATCATCAACTTCGTTGCTATTAAAATTAACAAAATGTTAAAAAGGGAGTTAAATTACAAGTTTTATTTTTTTTATTTCGTACTGATCGAAGGTTACAAGTGATACTTAGCATTAATAAATATATACTTATACATATTTTTAAATTTCCATTGGCAACAAAAAAACAAAGCTGCGATATGCTAAGGATGGGAGCGAGGAGTATTAATACATTATGCTATTTGTTGAGTTAGGAGACCCTGACCTTTCTTATGGTGTCAACTTAGTTTGAAACAGAGTAGAGAGGATGCGATTGAGATTATAAAGCTCCCGTGGGAGGGAGAGTAAAATGAATAAAAGTGAAATTTCACGGTTATAAACGATACTAAAACAACGCACTATAAATTCAAATTACAAAAGTTTTAGACTGGATTACAGGAAATTTTCTTTTAGCCAGCGATCCTTATTACTAGAACTATTACTAAGTTACTTCCATGGGCAGTTGAAGTTGACAATTGTGAGAAAATTCAAAAGGTCAGATAGCTGGATTAACACATACGTAAAGAGTGAAAACATAAGTTTTTTTTTTTTTGGTTGGTATAAAAATAAAAAAGCCTAAGGGCTTCCTTGCGCCAATATGACTGTTACTAATAGCAGATAAGCATACTGCACAGTGAACTGGATTCTAAAACAAAAAAAGGAATTGTAAAGACCATTAATCAAGCTAATGTTTCAGATGAGAAATTTTAGTTTTCTGTATGAAAATTAATTTGCGATTTTTGACTTACTTCAGATTTAGATCTACCAGCTTTAAAAACTGGTAGATCTAAACCTGAAACCAGTGAATAGACATGCTACCATGATATAAATAAAATAAATTTTCTGTTTATACTCCGGGACGACCAAACGGTCAGGAGTTCACAAGATAGACAGAATACAAGAAACAGCACCGTATTCAGCAATCACGGACTTGAACCCCGGTCACTCAAGGCACGTGTACTTATGCACCCGCGCGCCTGACCACTAGGCTACGGCGGCCTTATAATTATACCATGTGGGTATAAGGTATAAGGTATGTTAGTGTCTAACGGCTCCTGGGATTTCTCCCATCTCCGCGGGTGTACATTGTATCGGGGCCAGAGATTTGAAGTGTGTGGGGGTCATGTGCTGTGTATTGTGTTGTGCCCTTTGTTCCTCCGGTCTATTAGCCGCCGAGCCCCTAGTGGGACCCGACGTTACCACACCATGCCACGGGGAGGCTGACCGGGTGTACCGCTGTAGCTAGAGTACTCTGGCGGGTCCTGCCACCTACTTTCCTGGGATTTCAGTGGCTAGGACCAGATTTAAGAATGAGATGATCGCTGTTTCTTGAGCAACGGTTGTAATTTTAACAGAGCGTAGGGTTGTTCGCTGATAACTTGTTCTAGGGCCAAATAGGTCGGGCAGTAATTTTGATGTTTTTAGATTTAGACCTGTGGGGGCATGAGTGTGTGTGTATATAAAAATATATATACACACACATCCACACACAAATATATATATATATATATATATAAACTAAAAAAAAAAAAAAAAAAACGTTGTGCAAGAGAAAAGTAAGGGAGGAAGGCAAAAAGACTGGAGGGTAGGAAACAGAAGAAAGGGGCCAATAGAGAAGATGGCCCCTGATGACAGTGTGGCATGCCCAACGCCTCACCAGAGAGAAGAGTGGGGTGGCGGGTGGACGAAAACCACCTCCCCACAAAAAAAAAAAAATAAATAAAAATAAAAAATAATAATAATAAATAAAAAAAAAAAAAAAAAAAAAATCATTCTGTAAGAGAAAAATAGGGGGGGGGGGAGTAAAGAACGGATGGCAGGAAACAGAAGAAAGCCGGAAAAAAAAAAAAAAAAAAAAAATGAGAGAGAGATATACCCCGCAAGTTCAGGGTAGGTACAGCTAGCACGGCCAGTCAGTTGCAGCCGACAACTTGCTGGAAATCCAGCAGTGTGAGTGCTGCTATGGTGGATGGGTCATGTTCAGTAAGGTCTAGTTCAGGTGCCGTCATTGGGACTCCATTTGGTGAGTCTTTGTCGCATCCAGACTGAAGGCTGGTCCAGTAGTCCATCAGAACGAACAGTGGGGGTGGTCAAAACCGGGAGTCCAAGATTAATGGTCAAGTCCAGGGATCGATGCTAGGCCTCTTCTTGATGAGATGTGTCACGTCTGGTCGAGAAAAGTTTGTCCAGGAATCAATGATGAGGAATTTGTCAAAGTATGTGTGGACCCTGTCTTTGATTGCACTGCTGGTCAAGGCTTGTGCAAGTTGGTCCAAGGCATTAGCATTCATGGCTCAATGATGAATAGCAACAATTGGCAGTCATGGTTGTTATGACCTATTGATTCGGATACTAAGGTGGTGGTAGTGCTTTCTGCCTGGTAAATAAGTCCATTGCAAATTGAGTCAGAGCTCGGTAAGTTTCTTCATTCTGTAGGGTGAGGTGTTCTTGATTTTGGTAGTTGAAGCGTAGTTTTGTTATTAGGATCCTCCTGAAGTCCTCGTAGATTTCACAGCTGTGGGCAAGGTGCTCCCACGTCTGATCCTCTCCTCTGTTAGTTAACAATTCTAAATGAAATATGCTTTCGCCGAAACAAGCGAAGCATATCAAAAACTGAGAATGCTTTCGCCATGCTCTCATATTCTGAACGCCATTTAACGATATGAAAAAGAATGACCAGAAGTGAAAGAAAAAAAAAAGCGTATATATGGGAACAAAAAACATTCAGGAAATAGAAATACCAATTGGATGATATAAGCTAATGAAAATTCTATTATTTAACAGTTATACGTAATACAAAATTCAAGCAATTTAAAATATCCCCTAAGCTTTGGAATAATCAGCATTTTTTTTTTTAATATACGTCTATCTTCATCAATCACAGGGAAAAATATCTCTGTTAGGAATGTCGCAACACCATTTCCAAACATGAACAATATAGACTTTAGCGTTATCATTACTGCCGATACCTGATCCGATTCTCATTGAAGAAACCTGTCAAATGTCAAGAAAACTGCAATGCAAAGAATGCAACCTAACATCTTCTTTAGACCAAATTTTCGTGGCTCGGTAACCAGAGGAAAAGGGAAGAGAAGGAAAAAAGAAGTCGATTTTGTGGAAGACATGACAACAAAAATGTTATAGCTATGTGTCCAAGGAATAGAAACCATTATGGTTTCCCAAAATGCTATAGATGGAGCAATTAAATATTCATAATCCCGGTGATTGTATGGCCTCTACAGACTAACCCTGGCAGGGCCTATAATTAGTGTCGACATCAATTACCTGCATACAGGACCTTGCCGTCTTAGCCACGGCCAACTGAAGTGTGTCATCCATCAAAAGGGGGAGAGGGGGGAAGGTGAATTCTATGCCACGCTACAGTATCAGGTTGACAAGCGCACGGCCTTTATGACCCGTGGCTTCTTCCTCTAAGTTAATGTGTGTTCTCTTCGAAGGTGGCGCTCTGTTCCATGGAGCGGGCAATAATACGCGTCCACGGTTGTCAACGCAGGAGAACGAACCGTCAACAATTTGTGAGGGCAAAGATATGAAAGGCTACTACCTATAATAAAAGGCCAGATGAAAGCGGGCTGGCCATCAATTCGCCTTCTTTGTTTGTCTACCAAACTTTTCTCGAATTCGGTCCCAAATGCATGACGAGCTAGTGACGTTAAATGATGACTAACACAAGGGCTATGTATTGCAACTAGAGAACAATAGCATATAAGACGGCTTTACACGGAAAATAGCAATCAAGCTGCCTGTTGTTACTACCGATGCTTTATCTAACTCATAAGGAACACAAAATGACCAAATTATATAAAATACGGAAGCTGTTAAGTTTTTTTTTTTAACTGATAAAACTGTTACACTATAGATCGTAAAGCTGCCAATTTATTCGTATTCAATTTTAAAAGACTAATTATGAGAGGAAGTGCAAATTTCTGGATGAAAGAGAACGCCAGTTCATTTCTACTCAACAAAAAACTTCGCAAAGAATTACAGTTTATTCATGTACAATGAGAAGAAGGGTTATCGAAAATTATGGAATCAGAAGTTAAGGAAAGAACTTTCCATGGAAAATAAAGATCTAGGAACTGTTATTTTCCATACTAGACCGACTACTGCTATCTCCAATCTATATGCCGTTCTTCACTACAAGCATCTTGTAAGCTTAGCGATATGGTAGTTTGTGGTCTGTTATGTTTTACTCAGAAAACAAAAATAACAATAATTGCCCCAGTTGGTAATGGATGAATAGTTTGTTTATTGAGAAACACTTAATGCTTACAGTCGCAAACGAAAATGGAGGGAGGGGGATACGACACGGTCCGAATGAGATTCCAACCCCGTAAAGTCATTCAGAGAGCAAGTGCCGCGTATAAACCAACTCACTGGCCACACTGATTCTTGTATGGAATGGGTTATAGTGCCTAAAATCCAAACACTATTTTTGGGCTTGACTGGGTAACATTGCGCGTTGATTCCCCTCACTTAATAACGAAAAAGTTCTTAGCACACAGGTTCGAGTTTATCTTGTAGGTCTTTTAATGTGTCTACCCTTGTATATCACTTTGGGATGACGCAAACTAAATGTACTAGTAACTAGTGTACTATTTGCCTGCCTAAAGCTAGAATAAAAAGTCAGCCCATTTATTAGCAACAACTAATATAAGCTTAAATAGACAAACAAAAATGCTAGTAAATATATTAACTAAATAGTATGAATCAGAGCTGTAATACTCAATACTTACATATATTAACTAAAAAAAAAAAAAATAGTGGGCACAAGTACAAAATATTGGGGAGTAACAGAAAGCTGCATGCCATGAAGTTTACTTTCAAGCAGCGTGTTGTAAATCACTGGAATGAATTGCATGCACAGTAGTCGAAGCGCAGAGATTATCCAGACTCCTATGTCACAGGCAGACATTCAATTACTTCCAATATTTTACTTGAAAAATGCACCTTGATAATGAAGCTACTAGGTTAAATCAACCTATAAGCAATCAGCATATGAAGTATGATAATATGTATCTAACGAAGGCTCACTGGCAACTGCTACCATCTGAGAATGACAAGCATAATCACTCCTGGACATTCGTTGTGATAAATGTGTACACAGTTAAATCGGAAAAGGAACCTTCCTTCAAGGTAATCTTAATATTGGGTTGAACCTTAGGAACGAGAGAGAGAGAGAGAGACTTCGTTGCTGGGGGGGGGGGAGGAAACGCATATGCATGTTCATCGATTTTCTATATAGATGTGCTCAGCAATGCTCGCTATTTAATGCAAGAGAAAGTTGTGGTACTTTGTTTGCTAAGCCAACTGATAACGACCCCTCAAGGCAAATATACAATATTGCGCAAAAGTCTTAGGCACCGTCTGAAACTCGAAAGATATGACATATGAGAAATTTTAGGTCATTAAAAAATGATAATTCTATTTATGTTTAAATTAACGTAAAATAATAGGTGAATAAGCACGGTATCTTGAGAAAGCAGTAAAAGTTTCCAAGTAGCAATTCTGGCAATAAAATGTACAAGTAGGTGTTGCTTCCGTATACTGAAGGAAAGTGATCTGACAGTATTATTGCTAAAATAATGAAAACAGTTGATAATCACTATAATTCATGTTGTAAAATATAATAATGTGTGCATTTCTCTTTTTTGACAGGAATATCTAAAAAACACAGAAAGAACTTCATACAAAAAAATCACAAGTCATGGGTAAAGCAACAGCAAGGTATAAGAGAGTTATTTTGCACCAGCAAGAAAATTCACAGAATAAAATTTCTTGTCAAACAGGAGTTTCTAGATGTGCCATACAACATATTTTGAAGAACTACAAAGAAGATGGCAAGGTGGAAGATAAAATTCGGAGTGGGAGACCAAAAAAACTGGGCAGAAGTGATGAACAATATCTTAGGATAACATCTTTTTTTTTTTTTTTTTTTTTTATGTAAACCCCAAACACGAGAGGTATTAGAACCTATAGTACTTAGTACCGTGCTTGGGTGGAGGTTGAGAAGACGAAAGAAGATATTTGTTGACATTGGACTTGAACTTCTGTAGACTGTAATTTTCAGGAAATATGTATGAAGGAAAGTTGTTCCAGAAAACGGCAGTTGAATGAATAAACGAGGAAGATGAAAAGTTGGTTCTGTGAGTTTGAAGTTGAACAGTAAATGGATGTTGGCTGGTGGCGGCACGTGTTCGGACTGTTTTGAAAGAGGGTGGGAATTATAGAAGCCAATTCAGAAGAACAGTGCCCATGGAAGTAGCTGTAGAAGAGGCATGCAGCAGAAACAGTACGTCTAGAGATAGAAGAACGTCACGTACACTTCTTGCTGAATCATCAGGCACCCAAGTACACCCATCTACTGTAAGAAGAGCACTCAACAAACATGGCCTTAATGGTAGAGTTGCAGTCAGGAAACCACTTTTACGGAAGGGAAATAACATTAAAAGGTTTAAATATGCACAACAGCACAAGGCTTCGGGAACCGAACAGTGGCAAAAAGTCTTATGGAGTGAAGAGTTGAAATTTGCGATTTTTGGAACAAAACGAAGGCAGTATATTAGAAAAAGAAAAGAGAACAATTGAAAGAGCAATGCCTACAACCAACGGTAAAACATGGAGATGGATCTGTCCTAGTTGTTGTTGATATGGAGGTTTGATGGCGCATAAGCTACTTTGGCTATAATGCGCCTTCTGTCCTAGTTTGGGGCTGCATCTTTGCAAGTGGAGTTGGTGATTTGGTTAGAATCCATGATACAATGACTGCAGAAAAATACAAACAAATATTGATTCACTATGCTGTGCCTTCTGACATGAGGCTAATTGGTCGAAACTTCATCTTTCAGAATGACAATAATCCTAAGCACACTGATAACACAGTAAAATCTTACTTAGAGAGAAAACAGGATCAAAATGATCTGCAACTAATGGAGTGGCCACCTCAAAGCCCAGATTTGAATATTATACATCCTATTTGGGATTACCTGGACAGAAAGAAGATGGAACAGCAGCCAAAATCAGAAGATGAACTGTGGAATGTTCTGCTTAATGCATGGAACAATATTCCACATGAATATTTACAAAAACTTCAAGACAGTATCCCTAACGGAATATCAGCAGTTTTGCAAGCAAAAGGTGGACATACGAAATATTAAAGATAGCGTTCATATTTGTTTTGTTGTAATTTAAATTTGATCCACAATAAATGTTTTATTTATTTCAGCCAATTTTATTGCTTTATACTACACAATTCTTTTCACACAGAGGATTTCAATGCCTGCCTAAGACTTTTGCACAGTACTGTATTTCCTTTATTTTCGAAGCTTACTGGCATCTTACCAGCTGGCAAGTGGTATCTATTAGTAAACGTATGCCGACTAAATGACAAACCAGGCAGTATGTGGACGTAAAACTTCCATTAAAAAAAAAAAAAAAAAAAAACTGTTATGCTAACTCTGAACACTAGAACTGGGCCGCGTTTGCTCATAGTACAATACCATAGAGTTATTTCAACGTTGTAGTTGAAATAAAATCAAAATTCGTATGGTTTAACTGCATTTGATTTCGATCATGGAGAGATCTGCTTTCCCTGAAGGCCGAGCGCTCAGTACGAGCGGCGTCTCAAATTTTTACAAGTATAATTCATTCACCTATTTAAGCAGATGCTATGAAATTTGAAAAGATATCAGCAACTTCGGCAAAACTGTGGATAATGATATTTGTCATGAAGTTGAACATAGGTCCAAGCTACTCGGCGAGTATTCGCAGCTCGATCTTCAGTCACAACAGAAAATCTCTCCATGATCAAAATCAAACCCAGATAGAGAGTACGAATTTTGATTTAATTTTTTCAACTACTGCGTTGAAATATCTCTGCCATTCTATAGTATTGGTGTAGTATACTGGTTAAGGCACAATTCACTGCTGTTTAATTTTAATAGTGCAGCAGTACAGTTACAAAAAATCCTGTACAGTATTTTCTCTACAGGCAGCTGAAGCATTGGTAACATGATGAAGACTGAAAATTTCAATTTTCAATAGAATACTTCAGTTATATCAAATTCTAAATAACGTCCATATAGCAAATCTGATGGCATACAGCTCCGACTGACGTCGGAATAGTTCAATGCAATCAGCATGGTTAGCGCGGGAGTATAGTAGTGCATACGCTTCAGTTGACTGTGGTTCAAGCTGTGGTTCAATGAAGTATATTGTATTTATCAGTGACTGATAAATACAATATACTTCATGTGTTCTCTGTCTTGTAAATTCCTCTGCTCACATATAGTAGTGCAGGGAGCATAAGCAGAAAATTTCTGTAGAAGCAATTAGCGCCCCCCCCACTGATTTATACAGCGTTGTACTCTAATAAATCCTCTAGTAGGTGGATTTCTAAGTTTGCTTCTAAACTGGCATACTAAACTCAATCTTCTTTTCAGGTCAGCTTCATACAGCAAGGTTCGCCATAACTCATCCCTTCTATGTCAAAATTAGCCCCAGACTGTACTGTAGTTCGATCGCTATAGGGCTTTCATCGCAAGTCTACCCGCGACTATCGTTCACCTTTGCGTGCACACAGAGTCACTGTACTCCAAACTGTACAGAAATTATACTTTACTGGTTCCTCAAAGTATGTTAAATAAATATTGTGTTTTACAAAACTGTCTTCCTGATCTTACTGGTCGCTCAGTATGTGAAATAATACAGTTGTATGGGAAATTCCTAATCCAATTATCAAAATCATGTTTTTAGAGTCCGAAATCGTAACAGTAACGCATACTCATTCATGTACGATTTCCAAGCTAAAGTTTTCGCAACTGAAGTTGAAGTCCAGTCCTTGGCTTTCTTTCTCAGGCTACACATTTGGAGTAATGAAGGCTACTGCAGTTATTCTGGATGTAGATTACGCAGAGCAGAGGTCATTTTTCATTCTTCTACATCCGCAGTGTTTCAAGGTCATTCACACCTGAGACGTTTTATGAAAGAAAGTTACGAATTAACGTTTGAAAGTAATCGGACACCATGAATATCAGGAACGAATATTAAAGCACTAAATATCAAAAGTAATAAAGAAGTAAAATTAAAGCGCTGGAATTACTGGTATATTGTTGTGCAGAACCAGTTACCTGATTGTCCAGGTAATTAAACGTTTCTCTATGCTAAAAAAAAAAAAAAAAAAAAAAATATTAGGCAAATTATTATTTGCCTAATTTTTTTTAACATCTGGTGTTAGGAAAATTATTATTTGCCTAACACCAGATGTATCTACTACCAAAGTCTCCTGGGTAGCAGATACTATTGTGTACACTAATCTATCTCTTAATCCGATGCACAGTGTGGAACATTTCGAAGATTTGAGCGCTGAACATTGAATTTCGAGTGGCGCTCTGTTTTCCACATTCAATGTTCTGCGACTTCTACACGACCTTTACATGTATTTTAAAATTATCATCACATGCTTTTTTCATCATTTTCACTTAACCCTTTTACATTCGGAAGCAAGATGGCCATGTCGGTAAAGGATCCTAACCGATTATAATAAATCTGCTCGGAAGTTTGTTTTCCTTGAGAACTTGAGCTCTGAAACTGGTCTCGGTGCCTTAATAGCATTTATTGTTGTATACGTGCTCTGTCTTAACACAGGGTCTCATGATTGATTGATTATGATTTTATTGGAACACAGGGTCTGATGGTATGAAATATAATTAACAGAAACAATACAGTTAAGACAGAGTACGTATACAACTAAAATTCGAATTTAAGGTATACCTTTGCTTGCTGGGAAACGCTGAACCGGAAATTGCAGATTTGTTTCCCATAAACAAGGTATAGTTTTTCGTAGTAAATGAAAGAGAAACAGGATCACTAGTGCTCTTACTGAAAATGCAAAATCTGTATTACATGAATTTACCTGTCTGCGTACGTATTTTTAATTTCACAAGCAATTTAAAGTTGGGTTCAATAACAAAAAAATAAGTATAGTTAAACAGCAGACATAAGTTAGAGAGTACTTTCATGGACCCCCAACATTAATTGTTGAAAATTGCAAATGAATATACAAATAATTTCATAAGCATACCCCTAATATCACAACCACAAACGAAATAATAATTATATATATATATATATATATATATATTATTATTATTTTTTTTTTTTTTTTGTTTATACGCCGGGACGACTACATAAAGGCAGAGAAATTCAGAAGTAGGGCGATACAAAAGCATTACCATATTTACATAATAATAATTAATAATTTACATAACATTTACATAATAATAACGTTATAACGTTATTTATCATCAATTTGTTATACATAGAACGAATAATTTGACCCCAGTTCCAGGGGTCCGCGAAATCCCTCTTACGTGGCTTGAACCATGGTCACTCAAGCGCGTGTACTTATCGCGCTTGACCACTCAATTACACGTACGCATCGACCCTGAACGTATTACGTGCCAGACGGTTAACAGCAAAATGATACATCCATTTCATATAACAAAAATTACGCGCACGCACACACACACAAAAAAAAAAAAAAATCAACAGAATATATTCATAAGAAGACACTTGAAATAAAAGTAGCTAAGGATAGTTACAATAAGTAAGCAAAGAGTAAGCTGCCAGGAAAGTCATATTTCATCTCAATAAAGTGGGACAGTCAATGGGTCTACTTCATCAGCTGAATTAAAGGATAAGGAAAACAAATCTGTGAAGAGAATGTAATCTGTTGGACAGCGAAATTTTAATCTGGTCTTTTTGGGTATTTCGTTGCATGCCACCATTGTCTGTGATTTTCTCTCCTCCTGGAAGCTCAGATTTTACAGCCTACAAAACAGATCATAGTATTCACACATTTCTCAGGGACGCGGTTTTCGCTGGGGTATTCTATTCAACCGAGTCTCACTTTTCCGCTAACTGCAGGTGCAAGGGCTAACAAAAGAAATCACTGGTTGTAAGTCTGGTTTGTTTGGAGTTTGCGCCAATGTAACTAAAGGCACGAGGCGTCGACATATTGTGCCTGCAAATTGTGTTTATTCTATATTTGGTTTGTCAGTTTTGCATGCTAAAAAACACAGAGTTTCTGTGGGGCGGTGGAACGCAATCCTTGCTTGAGACCGAATAACTTGATCACAATATAAGGAATCGAATCTAGACTCAACTACTATACACTGTGCAACTACATATTCCACACAAAATTTTTAGAAATCGAAATAAAGGGAGGGAAGGCAAGATTAAATATTTAAAAATATCAAACTGCAAATCGAGGAAAGGTACAAGAAGACCAATTAAATGATGAGTAGATACAATAAGAGGATGGAATTAATACGGTAATGCTCCTGTCATTGTCGCCATGATGGGAAAAGTGGTCATACGTTGTAAATTCACAACCAATTTTATAAGTACATTACCAGTAATAAAAATTATTTATTATTTATTTATAGTACGACTAAATACATATACGGAAAGAAAAAGAAAGAGGAAAAGTGTGATTTATAATACAGTAAGAGCATATGGTTACTTTTTCAAATACAGTACTCGTATAATGCACATCTAAAAAGTGTGACCTGAGTAGCATGTAGGATTATTTGCAGTAAGTACAAAATATCAATTGTGAAATGTTCTAAATGAGCCAAATGACCGCATGGAAAATGCACGTTATTTATAATTTCTCGTTGAGGGAAGATAAATGAAAATAAAGAAATAATCATAACTTTTACAAGATGCTTTAATAGCTAATACAGGAGTATTTGGCCAACACTGACACAAATAGATATCAGCGAAAATGCTCAATGGTTTAGACCTATGAAAACCAAGATGATGAGGGGGATTTAGCAGAAGGGTGGGGGTTCTGGAACCGGCACAACCACCTCTTACAATGAGCTGTCATTAATCTTTCTTCCCCGAGGCAATTAAAATTTTAACATCGCCGCTGATGTATGAGTTGCCCTGGGTAGCATAGGTTAGGACTTTGTAGTTAATGAGGCGAAGCAACATAGAATCAGACGAATGCCGGACTCTGGATGAGGAAGGGAATAGCGCAATGTTTAGTAGTCATGGTGATTTTTTGCGCAATAAGTAAAAGAAGAACACCAATATCAAAATGAATACCGTAATTCTGTGGGCACATACAAAGAAAGGGGGGAGGTCCAGGAAGTGTCGAGAATATCGTTTGTTCTTAAAACTAAAGAAAATGTTGGGGCTGCCCATTTGCAAAACTATACCACACTTTTGTTTCGTTCTATCCCTGCTGAAAAATCAGCGCAACATAAAATTAAGATTAATTTTTATCTAAATTGAAAGATGAAATTTGAGTACATGAGAATAATATTGAATCCAACGATTTATACATTTTTATTACTCTGGAGAATGCGGAATTATGCCAATTAAAAAGTTTTATTTATTGCCCACAGTGTTGAGAAACGTATTGGATACTGCAATATATAGTTGCTAAGCTAATGGTCAATCGCGAGGATACAAAAGTACACGCGTTTGAGTGACTGTGGTTTGAGGCGTCACGTTAACTACTAAATACGACAACGTTCTTGTATCTCTCTCTCTCTCTCTCTCTCTCTCTCTCTCTCTCTCTCTCTCTCTCTCTCTTTTTGCAGGGGAGTATTCAGGGGTGGGCAGAGGGAGCTTATGCCCCTCCTTAACCAAAAATTGTAAATTGAAGAAAAAGAATGCAGGAGGCGTTCTAAAAAAAAAAAAACTCAAAAGCCTGGTTGCCATGACCCCCCCCCCTTCCCTTACGATGATACCTGGATACGCCACTACTCTTTTGTGAATTCCTCTGACCTTATGTATGATCATCCTGAACTATAAAAGAAATTTTATTTAATTAAATTGTGAAAATTATGATCCCACAACGCAATTGTTGGTGTGCTTTGTTACCTAATATTTATTTTTTTTTTTTTCAGGGCTCTCGAAGATCGTACGCTGCCTGCGGTTTCCTTTATATCCAGCAAAAGGCCTTCCTTTAGATCCAGCATATTCCTTGCTTTTATCCTATTAATATTGTATATCTACTGTCAAGTTTTGCAAGTCACGGATAAGTAGAGATCATAAGCTTAATTCTGATTCAATTGGCCAATTTCTTAATTTAAAATTAATTTATTTAATCCTGGTTAATATCATAACTTTTATTCCAAGTTTCTAAGATGCATCTCACTTTCTTAGGTGGCGAATTGTGGAAGGAGATCGAGGACAAATACACATCTTGGGAAAAGTCATTACGTGGGGCGTTTTAAATCTAATAATATAATAATATTAAATTAAAATTTAAAAACATCACACCATGTATGTGTGAGGTTGGTTGCCTTTCCAATTATTTTAGACCTGATAACGGTGACACGATGGACTCGGAAGCGTCAACATAATAGCAAGCTAGTATCGGGTATTGATCATACCTAGTATAAGGAATTTATTTAATTTTCAACTACATTTGGTAGCAATAAACTATACAAATAAGCATATAAACGTGGTGTGAACTGCCATTTAATTTTAATTTAATATTAAATATGATTCAATGAGTAAACATCACATATATCTCAAACAGCCCATTTCACAATTTTTGAAAATTTTCAAATTTCTGTTTTATTATTCATTAATTAAACTTGCCATGACAGGCAAGTTGAATTAATCCTCTTTAATACGCAACAGATTCTACAATTACATAAAGCAAAAGGGACAAAAAAAATTACAAGGACCTTACAAAGAGCTAATTTTTACAGATCTTAATATGGCTTGTAAAAAATTTTACATCTAAAAAGACCGAAATCAACGGTTATGAAACAAGGAGCTTTAAAAAATACGAAGAGACAAAGATACAGGAAAATCCTTTGCGACCAGAAAAAAAATTAAAAGAAAGTAAAAAAATATACAACCGTAAAAATAAAGCGGCCAATATGATTTATTATTATTATTTATTTTTTTTATTTTATTTGGAAGGGGAATAGATTAACTTTTTTTTTGTTACAGTACACATTAAAGAGCAGAAGCTGACCTCTGGATCTCAACGTAAACGGTAACTGTCTTGTACATAAGCATAAAAAACTAGTATCATCAATATCAACAATAAATCAACATCTAATAACATTCTGGAAACAAAGTTGTTAAAAACATCAACATTAACTGTAAGAGGGAAAAAAATAACTGACTTGTACTCACCTAATGATATTATGGCAATTATTCTGAAAACTGCAGCAACTGGGCTCAGCCATCAAACAAACACCTACTACCTATTTTACGTATAGATGAAATGTTTTCAGAGGCTGTGGCACGTGCTCTGCCCGCAGATTCTCTCTCTCTCTCTCTCTCTCTCTCTCTCTCTCTCTCTCTCTCGAGGCAATCTCTACACCTGTGTATAATTTATACACTCTTTTAGAAAGGGAAGCCATTAGGGCAGGGTTGTTTAGGACAGGCCATACAGATAATAAAGACACCTCAATTCGGGTAAAAGAGGAGTGTATCTTCCAAAGCACGTCTATTAAAGTGTCCTGTGGCGCGAACTACTTCATTTTGGGCGCACATTAATCACCCTGCCACAACTCTAGACTACTAATACTCCGAGACGTTCTGTGTTACACTTGTGGATAAAACTCCGGACATGATTATTTCACATCGGTTATACAAAACTCGGGAGCAAATAAAAGGTCTTTGTTGTTTTTATTGTTAGGAAAACAAAGCTACAAGCCGTTGCCACAGCTACCGTTAGAGGATGAAAGAGAGTCAGTTAAACACACACAAGAGACAATGGAGTCCTCAAATGTAGCGATGAAAACACCGAACAGTGTGATCATTAATCATTAAAACCATGTTTACTACCAAACTGCTGGAGGTCTATACTAAGGTTCCTCTGATTAAATATGGCATCATGCGCTCTTAAAGTTCAAACGGAATTTCACTTTTCTTGTAAAATTTTGAACCATCAGGGAACCAACAACGTCTCCCATCTTTTTTATTACCTTCAGGGAGGGAAGAACAAAAAAACATTTCTTAGTTTCTGAAATAGGGAACTATGGATATTTCCAAATCTTGCTGTCTAGATACAGAAATATAGAAAAAAACAAAAAAAAAAAAAAAAAACAAGATTCTCTATGACGATTCTGAAAGGTTCAACTAATCTATAACATACTGATTGAATGACTAAAATATTACACCTATTACCATTTTCTCAATTAACTCCATCATGGACAATTAGATAAGAATTAAGGCCCTAGTGGGTAGCAAGGTTGGTAGAATCGCCGTCCTCTCTACACCGAGTGGAAAAAACCTGGGTTAGAGTCCCTTCGATGATAAGAGGAATTTTTATGGGCCTTTTTCACAACGTGGCTGAGTTGGTCGGTCTCGGGCGAGAGTAGCAGGGTTTTTCTCCCGGAAACTCTGGTTTTTCGTCCAGCAAACAGAAAATCGAAACAGAAAATACGTCGCTAATGCTCCTGAAACCCAACGACAACATAAGAATTCAGTGTTTATAATAAATTCTCATTTAAAGAGAAACAATAATTTAAATCATCATTATGGTGTTTATCCTGATAAATATGAAATAGTTTTAAGTGAGAGCATTTTCATCAATACCGATACATTCAATGCAGTAATGTTCTGAAATGATAAACAGAAATTAAAACTACGGAGGGAATAAAATACGGACAAGTAACAGGAGTTACACCAACTTAAGTAAATACAACAGAAGGATAACGGTGGTAAAGAACGTGATCAGTAATGCTCATGAGGGATTCATTTTTTGTGGCTGCCACAAAAAAATTAACGACCCACCGTTAACTGTAGCACTAGTTTACTGGTTGCCATGAGTAGTTACAATAAAGATGTAAATTCTTTTAGTCCCTGAAAGGTACATATAAAAAGAAACCGAAATCAATAAATAAAATATAAAATGTTCTTTTGAGGTTCTAATGGTGAAAAATCACATAGCATCTGAAAAAAGACATTGGGCTTCTTGAAAGGGTCCAAATACGGGCAACTCGAATGGTGAGATAGGCAGAAGGACGACCGTATGAGGAAAGACTCCGATTATGTGGGCTACAGAGCTTGCCAACCAGGCACATCAGAGATGACCTGATTGAGGTTTACAAGGCTCTGAGAGTGATTAGTAAAATGAACGAAAGTGGAATTCTCACTGTTCTAGAGAATTCCAGAACTAGGGGTCATAAATTCAAATTACACGCAGGGCTTGAGGTTTGATTGTAGGAAGATTTGTAGATTTGATTGTAGGAAGTTTTCTTTTAGCCAGCGAGTCGTTGATAGCCGGAACAAGTTGCCCTCACAGGTAGTTGAGGCTGACAATTTGAATAAATTCAAAGGTCAACATGTGTGTTACCTGTGTGAGGAGGGAAGCATATCATTTGTTTTCTTATCTACTTGATTTTTTTTTTTTTTTTTTTGCCAGTGCAACAAAAGCCTGGGTTTCCTTGCACTATATGGTGAATACTATTACTACTACTTAAAATAACTATAAATAGGAAACTATAAATATTATTTCAAATATAAAAATTACGTCAAAATAAATATAAAGTACGAGAATGTTCCCATTATATTATTCTTTACTAATTACTTATAAAATAATTTGATAAAACAAACATGAAGTAACAATTCAGGTTTCTATTACTATTGATGATTTCATTATATATGAAAACAGTGAAGTTCTAAAAAATATATTACCAAGGAAAACAACGAATGGGTGGTATAAAATCAAATTCAATTTATAAGAGACTGTTTTATTAAGTCAATCACTACATAAATTAAACATTATTACGATAATTAATACTCAAAAGCACTCGTTTAGTAATTAAAACTAATATTTAAAAAAAAATGAGCCACGACCATGATACATAGCCAATTAAAAAAATGTTATAATTCAGTTATTACATTTATTTAGTTATACAGGGTGTTTCAGTTAAACGTTTCAGAACTTCTAAGAGGGGTAGGGTACATCCTGACAACTCGAAATCATATAGCAATGTGGGGTCGGAAATGCTTTCCTGAAGCGGTGTTGTACACAGAAGCACCATAAAAAGAAAAGAGACCGTAAGTGAGAAATCGTTTTAATAATACATGAAAAGAAGCAAAAGGTACATGGATTAAAATAAGTGTTCGAAGTTTCTTCCACGGGCTACAATGCACGCCTCACATCTCCGACGCATGGACATCCGAACATTCTGGAATACTCCAGGCGAATTTCGAATTTCTTCGGCAGCTACTGCGATTCTTGCAACCAGCTCCTCAGCATTGTCAACAGGGGTGTCATAAACTAGCGATTTCATATGACCCCAGAAATAAAAATCAAGACATGATAGGTCGGGTGACCGAGCAGGCCAACGCACGGGACCACCACGTCCGATCCACTGTTGACCAAATGTGACATCCAGGTAGTTACGAACATCTCCGCTATAATGGGCAGGGGCTCCATCGTGTTGGAACCACATTGTCTGTTGCGTCGATGCAGAAATCTGTTCATCTCTCAAAAGTTGTGGCAATACTTGCTGCAGAAAGATCAAGTAGATAGGTCCGGTTAGACGACACGGTAACAGGTAAGGTCCGATGAGGTGATCTCCCATAATACCGGCCCATACATTGACCGAAAATCGAATCTGTGCTGCACGACGTCGTATTGCATGCGGGTTCTCGACCGCCCAGATATGGTCGTTATGCGTGTTGAAAATTCCTTCCCTTGTGAAGGATGCCTCATCGGAAAACAACACTTCAGCAGGAAAAAGGGGATTTGTAGCACATTTTCCAAGGTACCACTGTGCGAAAGCAATACGAGGTTGAAGAAACTTCGAACACTTACTTTAATCCATGTACCTTTTGCTTCTTTTCATGTATTATTAAAACGATTTCTCACTTACGGTCTCTTTTCTTTTTATGGTGCTTCTGTGTACAACACCGCTTCAGGAAAGCATTTCCGACCCCACATTGCTATATGATTTCGAGTTGTCAGGATGTACCCTACCCCTCTTAGAAGTTCTGAAACGATTAACTGAAACACCCTGTATATAATATAAATGTGCCACAGTATATAAATGAGCTTCATGTAATTCTTTCTTGCATACTTCATGAAATCCAACTTTCGACATAGCACGTTTTTCTTTGGACGATTCCAGCCGAGTAGTCAAGTTAAAAGTTATTCACGATGCGTGTTCAAATACACATGATACCAGAAAATACAATTATAACCTTTTATATTCTGTAGTTTGTAAACACATCTTATCCCACTCAGATGTTGTAGTGGGGTTTTAGGAGCATCTGTTTGGTCTGTCATTCGAATCTGTCTTTTCTGGAGCACTTCAAGGAAGCAAGAAACAAATTCTATGCAGCCTTTGGTGGTCTGCTCGTCAGGAACTGGTTAGTTACGGCAATAAGAAGCTAATACAAAGTTGTATCTAGATTTATCCAAACTTGCGTTGTACCCGTGGCTCTCTACGCGTCGGAAATCTGGTCCTCCGCTCCTTCAACCTACCTGTAGCAGTTCTTGGGGGTTGAGTGTTGGCTGCTGCGATCCCTCAATAGGTCTTCAGGACATCCCCTTACTATCTCTAGGGCTATACTGCACTCACTGCATGGAATGACCCCTTGGAAACAAATAATCACTACTCGCAATATAATGACCCTCTCCAAGCTTATTTCGGGTAGACTGGATGCTCCCGTCATCAATAGGCTCATCATTCTACCCAAAGATAACAGAAGAGCAACTAATCACCAAACATCTAAGATCCGACCTGCCCTCAACCAAATCAGCTCGCTCAGTCATATGTTTCCAGCAAACACGAGTGGTCTCCTGAACGACCTAAATATTAACCCCGAGGCGATTTACGTGGACGAGACCTATAGATCCAAAGTCTTTGCGGATACCTATGCAATACTGCAATTTCAGATTACAGACGGCTGTCCTGTTCCGGACAGCCGTCTACAACTTGCCTGCTCTCCCGCACCGTGCTTCGAGGGATGCTGAATTTATTTAGAACATTTATCCTGAACATTGTCTTAGCCTGCTGTAATAAATTTGATCTGTATCCTTTATATTAATGTATATATTGTTAATCTGTTATAGTTATGTTTACCCTCCTAGCAAATGTTTGCTTTCTAGGGGTAGATATAACCTTTCCTATTCCTTTACTTGAATAAATAATAATATTGTCTGTAAATTGTGTGTACTTTGGTCGACTTTCTGTTTGCTGGACGAAAAACACGAGTTTCCGGAAGGAAAAACCATGCTACTCTCGCCTGAGGCTGACTAACTCAGCCACGTTGTGAAAAAGGCCCATAAAAATTCCTCACGTCAATCGACGGGACTCGAACTCGGGGCTTTTCTAGCCGGCGTGGAAAGGACGGCGATTCTACCAACTGTGCTACCCACGATGGCCACTCAGATGTCTCTCAGTATTTATTTCTATATAATTAATTTTAAGACTGTATTGCGAAATATTACTATATGAATGTAAATACGAGCGATTGCTGTAATTTATATCACTGCAGTTAAACATTTTTAAAGCTTTTGCAATTCACAATTGCTTTGCAAGGAATTTCCATAAAATACGTAAGTTTACAAGAAAATGTTTTTTTTTTTTTTTTTGTGTCAAAATAGTGAATACGTGACTTCTGATATGCCACTCTGTTGTTTGCAAAAGGGTGCGATGCTCGAAGTCAAAGACCAGAGTAATTATCTATAAAGGTTTTTTCACTCAGGGTTGTAGTTAGCACGTCTCAAGTGGAAGGATCCCTCCTCGGAAACGCCTATTTTTAACTCCAACTAAAAATACATGCAAATACTGAGAACACCGGCAATTTGGAAATATGACTTACTGACCCCTCATGGTATTAGCTTAGCTGTCTTTCTGCTTACCTTAAACAACTCACAACTACAAAAAAAAAAAAAAGGGGGGGGCTCTCTCTACAATATAGCTAAAGCAAATTAATATGTACTTAAATCTTCCTTTTATAAAAATGGAAATAAACACTACCTTAATAAATGGTGCGTGTTATTAAACGCACTGATAATTATCAGTGTATTTAACACTTTCAATCAATTTTCGGACTAAGTTTCTTAAATATTACAACCATGAAAGAGAGAAAGAAAAAAAAAAAAAAAAAGCCTAAGAAGAATCGAATATAGGTTGCTGTAATCAATGATTCAAAAACTCCTTAAAAAAAAAAACATCAGGTACTCTGCTTACAATCGTCAGAATCCTTGGTTTCCTCTAATACGTTCTCTTGAAACCCAGCTACATATTAAGTGGGGAGGGTTTACAATGCTTTTTTTTAATCAATGGATGTTCTCAAAGGGATGAGTTTATCGTTCTTTCTGTCCTACTCCCTTGTACACTTTCTAAAAACACACGCGCACGAGCAGCTTTCAAATCAATATTATACTAGATGCTTCCAAATTATATTTTCTTAAATGCTAGAATACAAGTACAGTATTTTGAAATGTATTCCATAAAGTTAGCATGAAAGGAGAGCTATTTATTATTTTTGTAGAATAAATAAGGAAAAAACAGTTTTATTAATTATGTCGCAAATATTACCCCGTGGTGGATAATATTGTATATCAGTTTCTCTACAAATTCTATGATTTTATTTCAAAGGTTTAAGTATCGTGATTAATAGTACTGTTCTTTACTACTATTTATTGTATAACATTTCTAAATCTGCCTATAACTTACGCAATAGTTGTATTGTAGAATTCAGCTACAGGTTATCAACGTTAAGCAACCGCAAGCAGTTTCTTGAATTGAAATTTTTTTTTTTTTTTTAAAGAGGAATTCTGTCTCCACTGCATATAACTCAATTCTTGGCACACACTGACAAAATCTCCTTCCATATTTCAAATAATGAACATTCCATTCACATGTACCTGAAGCTTAGGGGATCAAATTTTAAGCAAAATGGTAAAACCACCGATGCGCGCACTTCCACAAATACAACAAAAGTGGCCTCGCTTTACGGTAATTCAAAATCACTACTCAGCGTATTCTTCCAAATGCTGACTAATATCTCTACCACTTCCATTGACACAGATTCTACGGCCCATCTAAAATTGAGGAGAACATCAACCCACAGTTACCAACAATAGCTGTACTTAACTGTGGAGACAACGTCTAAACTATAAAGGAGACATATAAATCATCAGCCCTTCAAGGGGAAGAAATTGGCTCGGCAGGAAATCACTACGATGGATTCGGATGACAAATGGATTCGAACGACAAAGTCATTCGGATCCATTTGATAAATTAAAATGACAAATGACAGTCAAGTATTTGGCTTCTTAAACGTTCTAGTAAAGGAACACGGTTTTTGGAAGGGTGGCGATAGGTCGCAAGATGTGAATAACCAAAGTCGATAATAAAGAAAAATATGTTAAACTTATCGCAATATTCATATTCTGCTTAAGGCAGCTTCAGATAATATTTCATCTGGAAATTTCTTCTTCCCGCACTACTTCAAAACAGCCGAGAATAATATTTACTTATAGCCATGGCTCACAGATGAATGACTACTCATCGTATCTGTGTATGTTTTCATAATTCGACGTCTGGGAATCCCGATCCGCCAGACGAACTTTTTGACGGAATTTTTACGTAATACAATGGCGTAAAATCTGGTAAGAAGAACTTCCACTATTTTAGACGAAAATGGTAGATCTCATTTGGCCTAAAGTGGGCGAATTTCGGGAAGGGAAAATCCGAAATTATTCACAGAGCAATATGATTTTTGAGAGGTTCTGTTTTTGGTACAATTAAGAGACGCTTCTGATCCACACTGTAAAGATTTATTTAATTTATAAGCTTTGTAGATACAAATATGTACAGGTTACTAGCTGTGATAGCAATATATCCATTTTGCAGTCAATGTTTAGGTCATCGTGTGGAATCAATACAAAAATAACAGCGGGAGAACAACCAACAATGTTGGATAGCATTAAAAAAAAAATCAACAAGAAAACCGCTGTTGACGGCAAAGCATATTTCAATTCATGGAACAAGAGGAGAATGAAGCTTCCATGTTGTTAATGGAACCATAATGCGACTAGGAAACCAAAAGTGAATATAGCTCACTGACTTTTTAAACACGGCCCGCAGAATGGACATATTGATATCACAGCATAATAAGCACTGCCCTTGAACCATTCCTCCAAGATACACAGATTTTTCATCATATGCAGACGCTCTCAAATTATACATAACATCCACAGACGCTGAACAAACTCACCTGACAAATCAGCGAGCCTCTGTAGTGGTCGACAGCCTTGTAGCCTATCTACTGCAAATAGGTCTGGAACTAAACGTATCAAAATCAGCTCCACTTACCTTCACAAAAAATACAATCAAAAATGATATCACAATAACATAATCAGCCTATCACAATGTATTACAGATAAGGAAAGTGAAGTCTCACACCGACCTCGGCATGGGCGGAGATGGGAGAAATCCCAGGTGCCGTCTGACACGAACATACCGACCTCGGCATAGACTTGGGACGAGGGCCTCACTTTTCAGAACCATTTTTCGACCATGAAATCGAAGCCTTTCTCGGCGATGTAGGCAATGACGGGGTTACTGAATGTCGCTGTAGTCGAAGGATACGTCCAGCAGTGCCTACAACTTATCGCACTATATTCATCACCAATCTGTTCTTCTTCCCCGACGACGTAGATAGACAGATTCCTGGCAGTCGAGTACTGGATAACGCGATGGATGAACAGGATCAAGGGCAACGCATTCACCATCTCCAGGGCTGTTTTATACACAAACTTAAATATCACCCCTTGGAGAGTTCACATTGCATCCAGGAATATTCTTCTTCTTTCTCAGATGCTTACCGGTGTGATTGACGCCCCCAGTCTTCGAGGACTTATCTCTACTCCACGTGCTGGACGCAGTAGTGACAACCCCCTACCTACTGTTGCATTCTATACTGTGCAAATTCTGAAGAATTTCTTTCCAAACAACTCAGTCAACCTTTTCAATTCATTGGAAATGTGAAATGCTCCGAAAGCAAGCAATATAGAGTGAAGAGCCTCTCTGAAGCGCACAGCTTACTTCAACTATAATGTTGTCACTAACTGCATTTTGTAAACAATATTGTAAATATACGTACTTGTGTAAATATTGTAAATAATTGTAATCGTGCATTTTTGTACACCCTTCTTATATTGTAAATAATTGCAATTCTTGCATACCCTTCTAGCCGGTCGGCTGTGTATAAGGGGTGAAAGCAAACACTTGCTACTTTAATAAATGGATACATATTTCTAGCAATTGCGTAACTTTCAAAAACAGAACCGATCAAGAATTATAAATTGCAACCGACATGAGTAATTTCTTATTTCTGAAAATCGTAAAGATTTTAAATATTCTTTTAGCGGCTTAGTGCGACGGTATATCAAGAAATGGAAACTGTCGAAAGTAATGAGCACTTCAACCTACGTGGAGTGTAATCTGCCTTTTCTTAAAGAATTACAGATTACTGTATTTTCAGATATTTTGTGGTACTTCCTGTACCACTTCTTTAGTGAATTCCTGTAATGCTGTCCTTATTACACAGTCAACCTCACATATTATAACGATTAATTTCGAAATTCGCTTATTTTAGGTAAAACACTACATCCCGTTAAGCCCAAAGATTTAACTCATAAAATATGCAGCTTGACTACTGCATGTTTTGTGCCGAAATAATAATTCTTGTAGATCTTTGCAACTATTGTGCGTGCAAATATGCAATTGCTGTAAAGTTAAGCAGATATGTTCAATATTACACCTATTGCATACGTTGCTATTCTCTACACACCACTTCCGATTAATCCTATTTACCGATAATGTTATCGCCTGTTCTCCTGGCACTCATGGCCATGTTCCTTGCAAAGTCCACTATATCATGGCACTTACCGGCCGTTGTACTTATCATGATACAAATGGAACCAGGTCAGTTTACTGCTGAATACGGTACACCCTTGTTGCACCGCTTTTGAAGGAGTTGGCTCCAAAGAGTACTATAAGCGGGATCCCCTTTTAGGAGACTTTTTCATCATTTCGATGAAGAATTAAAGATAACATTTTTTTAATTTTTTCTTTGCAGTGTTCACGAATCAATGGTTCAATTTTCTAGTCATAGGAGTAGTCGAAATCCTGAGGCTTTTGCAATTACTAACAATGCTTCTATTGCTTCCAAATTACCTCACATAACTTTTTTCACTTAATCACACGGATATCAGACAATTCTAACCACACACCCAACACCTTGGTCTATTCCTCACCAACAAATCTTAAAAGTTCTCTCTCTCTCAGCCGTTTTCATTATAAGAATAAGAAATGGAATGATCTGCGAAAGTTATGTTTCACTTTTATTTGGTTAAATTACAGGAATAATTTTATCAACACGAACTCGACAAACATTAGAATCAGAATGTTTAAAATTCTAATGTTTGTCGAGTTCGTTTTGGTAAAATTATTCCTGCTGGGATGAAATCCATGATTCCTTCCTAAAATCTCATCCTTTATTTAAATCTTGGTTTTTCCATAATTGTGCTAAGCGTGTTTCAAGATAAGAATATAGCATAACGAAGTTGGCTTGTTTCCAAATCTCTAGCTTCAGTTTCTGCTAACTCTATGACGCTCACAAAAATTGCAACACACTTATTAATCAATCCAAACTCCGTTTTTAACAGGCAAAGACTAGAAAATTTGCTTCTTTTAAAAACGACAGTCGAACATTCTGGACTCTTACCAAAGCTTTTGACCTCAACTTCGGTCCATCTATACTCCTACCTCTGTTACAACCTTATGGTTCTTTTGCATCTTCAGCTGACTTACTAGCAACGTATTTTTCTTATCACTCTTGTATCGACAGTATTGGCAAACTGCCTCCTGTTTTACCCAATACACTCCACTCAATGTCTCAAGTGGTCTTCCGACAAAAGAATGTTGGAATTCTGAACAACCTTGATGCCATGAAGCTCCAGGTCCTGATGGCATTTCATCACTTGCTCTCAAACCCTGTGCAGTTGAGCTTGAGCATCTTTTGTGCCGCCTTCTTACACTTTCTTATTCCACTGGTGTTTTCTTCTGGTTGGATTTTTGTTTATCCAGCCAGTTCCAAAAAAGAATAACAATCTCGTTTTCCCTCGAATTAACGTCTCATTTTATATACCTCTAGTCTTTACAAAGTAATGGAGTTGTTCTTGAAATTTCTAAGGCTTCTGATCGTGTTTGGCATAAAGGTCTTCTAAACAAGCTACTATGGATTACAAAGTTTTTTTGCAATTGAGTATACAGTTTTCTCTCTGAACGCTCACTGCGAGTGATAGTGTAAGGCTCCTTGTCTTCTAACTCTCCACGGACGCTTGGTTCTATCTACCATTTTTTTTTCTCGTTTATGAATGAACGAGAAAATCCACTGACTTGGAAATCCTATACATAGCTTTGCTGATGATAGCACACTACATTCCACCTTCCAGTTTGAGAAACCTTGCCCTACACAAATGATTTTAATTTCTCGAATATCCGCCACCAATTCCGAAATGCTTTTATTTTCTTGCAAAAAAAAAAAAAAATACTTTTTTGCAAAAATAAGAGTATTGCTCTATGCTTGCTCATATTATGTAACACTTAGATCTCTAGACAAGAACACACCTGTTAGAAGTTACCGTGACTTCTAGCCTCTCTTGGCACATCACACAAATATTGCTTCCACTGCAAGAAACTGAGTTTTCTTTTTCGCTCGGTGTTACTTTTCTACCGAACAGCTACTGACTCTCTACATATCCCAAATCCTCCCCGCTACAGAATATTGTCCCCATTCTAAGATGGTGACCCCTAAACCTCTCTCTTTCAAGCAAGACCATTCTAAAGAGGGCAGTCAGGTTAATTAACGATCCATCTCTTACAAAGTCTCCCTCTCTTTGTCTCAAAGAAGTTCAGTTTCTGCTACCTTATCTATAGATTCCATGGACATTGTCCTTCTGAACTAGCACCTGTAATTTCCCCATTCTCTTCGAAACCTGCCAACATTTATTCGCTGTCCAACTCCAAATACAAAGAACCAAATTTTCCTTCTACTTCTGTTATTTGAAACAACCTTCCTTACAATGTTCCCGAAAATTAAAATCTACAGAAATTTCACTGCAATATCAACAAGTATCTTCTTGTCTTCTCAGCCTTCAACCCATGTATACTAAGTAGTATAGGTTTTAATACCTTACATGTAGAGAGTTTTTATAAAAAAAAAAATAATAATAATAATACAAATGTACTATTATTACACTGTTGGCATCTTCAATCTTTTTTTTGCTTAGAGACCAGCTAATTCAGCCACTTTGTGAAAAAAAAAAAAAAAAACCTCATAAAAATGCTTCGCGTTATTAAAGGGATTTAAACGCCGGTCTTTTCCAAAAGGTGTGGGGAGGACAGTGTTTATATGCACTGCGCTCCCCACGAAGACACACTGAGTTGAAAAGCGCGGCCAATATACCTTTAAAGGTTCAAGTTAAATATAAAATAAACGTACCTGCACTGGGAGCGATTTCTATGAAGTAAACAAAACTGAAGAATTAACGATTCCTAGAATTTAGTGTCTGAGGGCCTTTGAACCCCAGAATAAAAGATTACTTTCCGTTTGAACCTTTATATGCGTTTAGATTCTTGGTCAATGACGAGAACGAATATCAAACTTTTAACTTCTTCACATTTATAAGATTTCTATTCTTCAAGAAGGCTAGATTACTGGTCGCTACTACTATTGTTTCGGGTAGACTGTGTCATTACTACTAATAATAACGAAAATAACAGCAACAAAACCTATAAAGTTAATATCCTCATAGTGTGTTCTGCAGAATCATCGTTACCGTAAGTGAAATTTGGGGGCTAATGATTTATTGGCAGATAGTAAGAACAACACAAAGGAAAGATACCAGAAAGATGTATAGAACTAAAAAAAACTATGCATATCTAAGGTCTTTAAATTTACATTACTTTGGTCAAATTCGTTTACGGAATTTCCATATAAGTCTGATTACAAGGAGTTAAATAGATAATTAGGTATTAAAAGCAGTATATGTTTAAATTTTAATCAAAATACACATTGGAAAAGTGAGCATGCAGAGCTAAATTTAATAATTTAGCTTTTCTTTTTTCTCTCACTAAGGCAGAATTGAATTATATAGGGCTCTTTTAAACTGTCCACAGTTGTTAAATAGCATTGTATTTCTTTCCTCACACAAAATGGATGGCAGCTAATAAAAACTCAAAACTCAAATTCTTATTCTCGAGTACCGAAAGTTGTGCTCTTTCTACCTTTTTCAATTACATACATGTTCGATATTACTGCAATTACGTATTTTGCTGTTTCCTACACATAATTTCCGATTAATCCTGTTTACCGGAAAAAGGCGGTTCGCATTTTGCACTCAAGTTCAGAAATTACTTAAGTTACGACATAAGCATGGTTCTGTCGACAAATGAATGTATACGCACTTCTCCAGACTGCAATTAAAGATCGCATTCAACGAACAGCACCTGTAACCTCGAAGTGGGGGGAAAGGGAAAAAGAGAGAGGGAAGGAAAGAGAGACGCAGCCAAAAACAGCCAGGAAACCACTACCATCTGTCATGCACCTTGTCAATATTAATTTCTACGACCAGGTACAGCGGGGGTAACAAGTCTGGGCGCATCACAAGCTGGAGCTCCACCCTCGGGAAATGAACACCTTGCAGGCTTCCATCTTTCTCTCTATGTAGCGAGATTGGTCCGCTATTCATTCGCTACCAACGATTTCTGACTGCGAACTGCCAGGGGCCCCCGAGGTAATTACAGCCAACGGACAATAAAGCAGAACCTACCGGTATCACGTGTCGTGGGAATGTTGGAATGTATCACAAGGTGTTATTAATTACTATGTTTCAGGTATCGCTTCGGTCTTAAACAGCTCATCCATCGTATCCATCCTATGAATTCTACTGTAATTCGATATGTATTCTATCGGAATCTATTTCTTTTATTTTTCGTTCATTAGTAAAACTTCATACAAAGAAAACAACAAAAAAATGATAACAATAATAATAAACAGAGCAATAACTCTCAGTAAATTTTAATCCTGATTCTAGTGAATTCGTTTTTTGTTTACAGTAGGCATACTAGACAAGTCTCTTGACACTTTAAAGTTTAGAATTATTTTATAGTTTTTAATTATTAATTTCTATAAATTTTAATTATTACATTTTTAAATGACAGCTTAAACAGCTCATCCATCCTATTACAAACAAAGTACTGTACAATAATATGAATGTTGTTGAGTTTCAGGAGCATTAGCTTAAACCATAATGGTATTGTTTATTAGTTTATCCAAGTATGTATTCACGGGTCGATTTTCATGTTATGTGAGCTGAAAAACCCCTCAGCCTGAGATCGGCTAGATACAGCCTCGATTGAAGAGGACTTTAGAAATTCCTCCAGTCACAAACGGGAATCAAACGTGCACATCTTCAAATGAGTGACAAGTGGTGAAACCACTATACAGTCCCATAAAACAATATTGTACTTATGACGTATCAGCAACTTCGGCCATATTACGTCACGGCGTATTGTTCGTAGAATTGTGTTTACAGGTCGATTTATAGGTTGTGTGGCTGAAAAACCTGGAACAACTCACAGTAGAAACTCTACTCCCTCGGCTCGAGATCGGCTAACTATAGCCTCGATTAAAGAGGACTTTAGAAATTCCGCCAGTCTATGACGGAAAAGCGAACCCAGACTTCTCCAAATGAGTGACAATTGGTGAACCCACTATACTGTCACGAAAGACAATCTGGTTCTAGTTGCAGTAGTAGTGTCCACAGCATTCTAACAAGAAGAAACTCGATCCAAGTGGTGAAGATGAACCATAAGATGCAATTCGGTGAACTGTTTCCACAATATTAACGTAGTCATCCAGGGTTCATGCACCGTATGTCTTCAGAAATGGGAATGTTCAGAAGTATATAGTGGAATACTTGAAAATCATCCATAATTTTGCATATGGAATTAATCGGCACACAAACAAACATTATTTGTTCAAGTTATTATATTTTATCTATGGTGAACGATTTTGGTACACCCTTATATATAACACCATTAATTATTATTACCATTTATTCCGCAAACATACATAACGTGTATACATACATATATACATTTAAAAAATAAAAACTTTACATTAGTAAGCTTATCAACATTTTACAGTAGTGGTTTCACATAAGACTTGATTATGGACAGCCATTAAACTTATTCTTTTAATGTGCACAAAACATACAAATCTAGCATATAAGTTCATTAGTTAAAATTCTAAAATACATTAAGTTAACTTAGATAGCATGTGAATTACTGACTATCCTGATTCTCATTTATATACAAACTTATATATATAATTTATTAATAAATAATTTGTTATACTTTATATATATACAGGTGCGTAACTAGGGTGAGGTAGGTAGGGCACGTGCCCTGGGCGTCAAATTTGGGGAGCGCCATTTTTATGGTTAAAAAATGCAAAAATTCCAATTTCGTGTGTTTTCAAGGGGTGCCGTTTTTTTTTATTTGCCCTGAGCGCCATCAACCCTAGTTACGCCTCTGCAGAGGGGGACTGGGTCAAAAATTCTTACAGGGGAAAACAAATAGAATGTATCGGAGCGCGGATTGTAATACTGAGGCAAAGATGCATCATTACACTGACGATCGCTAATACCATTAAATAATTGAACATTACGTGATCGTTGCATATTTATTGATAAAATTAAATCTATTATACCGTTGAAATTATTTGAGTAATAACCTATAATACATACCATAGCTAAATTATGAATTTTTTTCATATACTAGAATTTCTAATGTACCAATTACTAATAGTGAAGAAGGGTAATAGGGATATTAAAACAAAACATTAACATACTGAACACAATAAATATTTAAATTTTTCTCCTGCTGATTACATTCTGCATACACTGATGGGCACTCGACAGGGACCAACACCCATCAATATACAAGTGAAAGCAATCAGCATAAACCTATCTGTTTCTATGATCCATATTCCAGTTTGAAAGATTTTTATTAATAGGTATAGAAATTATATCAATTGGGGAGTTAATTTAGTTGTAAACTAGGAATAATGGGGATTTCATTTGGTTGTAAACTGGAATTAATGGAATGTTAATCCGACAGATAGAGGGGTAACTAACCCGAATATGTCCTTACCGTAGTGCAGCTAATTTCTAATGCACCAATAATTAGTAATTGATACATTACAAATTCTAGTACATGATGGCCCAACTGGATTAATATAAGTTGTATACTTATACAACTTTTCTATTATATTATCCACTCCCTGTGAAAAGAGTTACAGGTATGCATTGATATGGTGTTGGGACACCCGTTGCTTTTAAAACAGCTTGTATTCTACGTGGAATATATTCAAATAAATCTTGAATGTTTTAAGAGGAATATTGGACTATTCTTTATGGAGGAACGGTTCGAGCTCCTTGAATGACGAAAGTGGAAGAGATCTGCTTCTCACTCTCCTCTAGATATGCCCAGAGTGGCTCAATAACGTTTAAGTCTGGTGACTGTGCAGTCCATGGGAGATGCTTAGCCCAGTTTCATGCTCCCCAAACCATGACTGGACACACTGGCTGCGTATATTAGAGTATTATCATTTTGAAACATAATATTATTATTATTATTATTAAAATCAGTTTATTTCCCAAGAAACCTTGGGTCACCCCGGGACGGCTCTGTGCCAGAAGGGTGTGAATACAGACTAAGGTGCGAGGAACACAATGTACAATAAACAAGGGTACATTCGTGCTCGACCCGAGACTTTTACAGGGTTAAATAAACAATAATGTACAAAATATACAGTAATATACATGATTACATGAAAACAGAAAGTCTTTGCCATATACAAATAGGCAAGTTAAAAAAAATAAAAAAAAAAATAAAAAAAAAGTCTGTCCAGGAGAAGGGGAGTATTATAAGTTCGTAATCTGGTAACAGTTCTTGAGGATTTCCTTCCTGTAGGGCTTGTCTTCACAGAACCTATCAGGGTGGATCCTAAATTTATTGAAGATCCGAAGACAATTGGCTGGAAACATGTTCCTCAGGGAATCAATGTTTGACAGAGTAAGACGTAGAGGGAGACAGGAGTCGGGGTGCTTCCCTCTTGCCCTCCTCGGGCCAGAGATTAATGCGGATACTGATGGAGCATCAATTCGCCTCGTTATAAGCCGTGCAAGCGTGAGAACATTTTTTGTCATGATGATATGTCTCCAGGGTTGTTTGTGGGAAGCAATGTTTGCTCCATGGGATGAACCTGGTCACTCAGAATATCAAGGTAATCAGTGGTAGTAATTCGCTCGTTGCTGATCCATTGTTGATCCTCCTCCATATTTGACGCTTGGCACAAGACAGCAAGGATAATGAGCTTCCTTTGGCATTCGCCAAACGTAAATTCTCCCTGACGTTGGAAAAGGTGTGAATGATGATTGGTCTGAAAATATGACGTTTCCAATCATCAAGTGCCCAGTTTTTGTGCTCCTTAACATCATTGCATCCTCTTTCTAGCATTATCCTCAGTATCGAATGGCTCTGCCATAAATTTCAGCTTTATGAAGTTCTAGCCGAATCGTTTTGCTAGAAACTGGATTGCTGAGACTCACATTAAGTTCTGCGGTTATTTTTGAGGCAGCAGTTTTATGTTTTTGGACTATAATCCTTTTCAGCGTCCGCCATTCAGTTTGAATTGTGGCAGAAAACTGAAGGCCCAAATACGAACACGGAAATAATGGAAGAAAAATAGAAGTCGGTTTTGTTTTACTGCTATAATTCATCGTATCAGATTTGGTTTTTCCATATTTGGTGAAATGCAGACACCAATTTGGGTTGTCGTTTCTGTTGCTACGGATACATTCAACAAATCAGCAGTTTTAGTCACCGATCCCCCTGCTAATCCTGCACCGACAATCTGATTTATTTGGAATTCAGACGGGTGGGTCATTTTCTTCGTGTACCTTTTTTATATTACCTATAAATAAACAGCTTTTATCATCTTTCCTTCACAGCTACTTGCAAGAAACAAACGAAGTAATCATCACTGTTATATTCATAAAAACTCATAGTCATTACAAAAACTACTACTTTCATATCATGTGTTTCCGTTATTTTGTCCACCCCCTGTATATGGGGGTGCAAGGTAAGTGAAAGCCCTCTACACAGAGGGTGTATTTTGTAATATATTTCTCGTGAGTTTTAACCATAACGAGCTAAAAACTATATAGGTAATGTACTTAATTTTTCTAATGAATTCATATCCAAATAATGGAGAGTACGAATTAGTGAGGTTTTACTTCACATTGAACTTATATATTAAAATCTACAATATGCAAAGAAACTCAGAGAATATTGCATATATATTTTTTAAAATTTGCAGAGGGAAGACTGATGAATTTAAAGAAATAAATCAGATCGTTTATAAATATTATATAATTCCAATACAATATGTCGGAGTTTGAACTAAGTTATGCATTAAATGTACAATGAGCTATGAAATCACGATATTGCTAAATTGCAGGCGATGCTATGAGTTAAGTGATTAGCTAACTCGCAATATCTTTTAACATAAAATTTATATAATGAATAATGATTTCAGACTAATTTCTTTTCGAACCAAACTGACCATAATAAACATTGTTTGGGCTGTATTTATAAAACCTGAATCAGCAACTGCTTGGGAAGCAGCGTAATAAATAAATTCTTAATTCTAGAAGGAAGATAAGGTATTTGAGAGAGAAAAACAGATTATAAAAAAAATATGCATAATTTTTACCAAAAATACATTTCCATTGTTTTGTTTACTGCGCCAAAAAAAAAAAAAAAAAAAAAAAGGTAAATGAAGTGTCAGTGTATTGTGTCTGGAAATTGCATATGTATTCTAGGTCGGTTTACCTGTTTTGATAGATGAAAAACACAAGTTTCCAGGAAAGGGAGAGACACCATCCTTGTAGGAGACTGATTAACTCGGATAAGGTTTAAAAAAAAGTCCAGAAATATTCCCATATTGACGAGATTCTAACAGATCTTGTCCACACGGTTGTGGAAGAGCAAAGATGCTAACACTGTGCTACTCGCATTTTCAGTAAAAACTGTTCTCTTCTATGACAGTTTTTTGCACATGGATACAGAGAACATAATTTCATAGTGATACAGAACATGCATGAAATTTTCAGAAGTTAAAAAAGTGTTTTCACCTCATTTCTGAGTTCTTTTTAGCAGCAGAACTCTGGGAAGATTTGCCCCATCTTCAAGCAGTTCGACAGTTGGTAGGTGAAAATTTAACGCAGAACTTCCAAAACACAAATAACAGAACGCAGCACGATTATTCACTTTATGTGAATGTATAAGGAAATTACGGCATAAGTTGATGATGAGACAACAATTATTTTTTGATATCAAATATACACTCTCACATTATTCTTTTGAAGGATCCTTCAAGCTCCTTTCATCTTCTTTTCTTTTTATTAATTTCACCACTCTTATCTTACCTTCTCAGTGTCTCCTTTTTCCTTCTCTAACCCATTCGCATTTCCGACTCTAGTATCTCACTCTGTCACTTCACATGATGTCTCCTTTGCTCCCCCTCTCTCTCTCCTTTCCCCCGTGTGTGTGCGCGCGTGTGTATGTGTGTGGCATTAATCTGTACTTGGTAATAAAACTCATACAAGAAAGCCTCCGCCCGAGGTAGCCTCTTGGGCGAAACACAAGACAATGGTTTCCTTACACGCCAAACATTTCAGGACATCTGTTCGTTATTTCCACTTATTTTGCTACTGTTTCCAGGTCGGCATGTAAGTAATGCCCTCAGCGTTCGCTCCTAACAGCTTTCTACTGTCTTTAGTAAATAAGAAGTTGGAAAGGCGGACAAAACCATCTGTCAAAGCTGCTACTGTCGTCCTCAATGGCACCACAGGGTGGGGCTGCAAATAATTCTGTCCGGGTTTCTAGTCAATATCAGCTGCCCTAAAGGTACAATAACTAAGGCAAATTGTGTTCACTCCTTACTGCAACCCATTGCTGTAAGTCTTGCTGACTGCGCATATCTACTTTAAGGATTTCTTTTTTTCTCTCTCTCCTTGTAATGGTTGCATTAATTTATGTCCATGTTCCCAAGATTTATAAAACGAGCCAAAACTAAAGAATAAAATGAAATTATCCATATAAATCAATAGCTTCTGGAAAAAGATATTAAACTGCCGTTTTACATAAAGGGGGGGGGGGATAATACAAAATTCCAAAGAATTCAGGGCGTTTCTTTCTACAAATCCAAAGGCATAAATAAATAATAGAAAATGTTTTCAAATGAACCAAGAACAATTACAAGTTTTGAAATAAAATACTACCATCACGATATCCTAGACCTGTATCTTACACATACTGCAAATCTGGTTCAGGTCGGACTGTAAACACGAAAGTTCAAACTCTTGTGGCTTATTTAGAGATATCTGATAGCACTTAAGAATTATGAGTATAATTGGAATGGCCGATATTTTGATTCAAAAGGACGCAACAGAATGAAAACAATTTGCTAAGATAAGTTAGGAATTATTCTCTTCCCCTCCGCCTCTCATTGTAAAATAAAAAAATAAATAAATGTACCGTAAACTGATCGCATCGAATTTTAAATACTGTAATTCTAAATGGATGGTATTTATAATTTGAGTGGCCGACGCCGTGTTTCGGATGAAAATAAGAACTCCAACCCGTCCCTCAAAAATATACAACTACTTTAACAAACGGAGAGATTATTTTCAGAGAATATAGGTTTGTTTGTTTGTTTGTTATTTGGTTTTTAGGAGCATTAGCAACTAAGGCCATATTGCTCCGGGGATATGCGGTGGTCATTCCCTGACCTTTCCGCATCCTCCGTATTTGGTGGTCACGGGCTCGAACCCCGGTCTAATCAAGAAGCGTGTGCTACGCACTGCTGCTCCTGCCCACATGGCTACGGAGGCGCCAGAGAGAGAGAGAATATAGGTTTAAAGACATTGAAATTTCCTTTCTTCCTTTCTGATTTGGAGTTTAATGGCACATGGGCAGTTGAGGCCATATTTCTCCAACCTATACAACCCTCAAAAATATACAACTACTTTAACAAACGGAAGAGATTATTTTCAGAGAATATAGGTTTGTTTGTTATTTGGTTTTTAGGAGCATTAGCAACTAAGGCCATTTGGCTCCGGGGATATGCGATGGTCATTCCCTGACCTTTCCGCATCCTCCGTATTTGGTGGTCACGGGCTCGAACACCGGTCTAATCAAGAAGCGTGTGCTACGCACTGCTGCTCCTGCCCACCTGGCTACGGAGGCGAGAGAGAGAGAATATAGGTTTAAAGACATTGAAATTTCCTTTCTTCCTTTCTGATTTGGAGTTTAATGGCACATGGGCAGTTGAGGCCATATTTCTCCAACCTTACTAAAAGTGGTAAACAAATCTGTTTGAAAATCTTTTACGTAATAAATCTTAATGTAGTATATGCAAGAAAAGACAACGTATTAGTTTTTTTAAAAGAATGTAATGATCCTTGCAACGTGATCGGAGATGCTATGTACACCTGAGAGAATATGAAGTGATGATATTTTTCAAAACTGCATCACGAGACAAATGATAGATCAACCGATTGGTTAAAGGGCAAAAATCCATTACTACCTTCCATATTTCAAACTTCGTCACGATAGATCTGGCATGATCTGTATCAACGAGCACTAATAAAAAAACATAGAGAGAGAGAGAGAGAGAGAGAGAGAGAGAGAGAGAGAGAGGCAGCTTCCTCGCCATCCACTGCTGCGCATGCCTCTCACAATGTCTTACGCGACACTACAGTAGTTTCGCAACTTGTCACTCGTTTGGAGAGGTCTGAGTTCGATTCCCGTCTCTAATTGGAAGAATTACTCAGTCCTCTTCAATCAAGTCTATACTCGCAATAACTCACGCAGGAAAGGGGAGGGAGTAGGGTTTCCTCCGTGAGTTATTCCAGGTTTTTCTGCCCGCATGAGATACACCTTGGTCCATGAACGAACATTGTACGGACATAACACACTGGATAAGTATGGCCCAAGATGGCGGTGTAAAAACAATAACGGTCCCATGTTTTCTAATATAATCTTGAAACCTGTGCTTCTGCAATTTATACGTTTCATCTAAGATACTTTATTTCAGCAAAGACAAGCTTAAGCACACTTAATTTCAGCTTAAGCACATGCCACACAAATATCCCAACAATGTTTTTGATATTAACGTGCTTCTCTGGTCCACAAGGTCATCCCTGGGTATGTGTGTAAGTCAGCAAGTGTGGAGAGTTATCTCATATGAAGACACCTGCCTGATTCGTTACCATGACGTATAGCGAGCTGGCTGTATCGTTGCCCGTGGTTGCCACACTTAATATTAATGTTGCTAGTATTGTGGGAGTAAATGACTCCATTTTGATTTACAAATGTAATCATTTATTACTTACTCAGTACCTACTCCTATGCACTATTTGAGTTAAAAAATATCAACTGGTGGGTGGATCAAATCGAGCATTGTGCATATCAAGGCAAACAGCTTTCCAGTAGTAAAAGTTATAGAAGTATTTCTTTTCGTTTAACGAAGCCGACTTTGTAACAAAATATTCGCCCTGCTGCTGCTGGGACAATTAAGAATAGCATCAGTAGGTGGCATCCATGTCATCAAACTGACCCAGAATATATTCCATAAAACAGTCTACACAATACTTCGTGTCAACAGCAATTCATAACAACAGAGTCAAAGCAGTTGTTATTTGGTTTTTAGGAGCATTAGCAACTAAGGCCATATTGCTCCGGAGATATGCGGTGGTAATTCCCTGACCTTTCCGCATCCTCCGTATTTGGTGGTCACGGGCTCGAACCCCGGTCTAATCAAGAAGCGTGTGCTACGCACTGCTGTTCCTGCCCACCTGGCTACGGAGGCGCCAGTCAAAGCAGTACCGTTTCAAAATTTCCTCCAAATGATAAACCCAAAGCCACAAGGTAAATAAGACTATACATATCCTTGCATCCCCATAATCATATTTATTTTGTGGGCTTTTTATGTTCTGATATCAAGATTAGGAAGACTTGAACGTAACCAATTTTTAGCTCTTCCAAGTTTAATACGAGTATTTATTTATCACTTCATAGTTCAGAAGACCTGTTAATGGCCAGTTGTGATGAAAATTTCTTGTTTTTCGACTTTTTTTTTTTTTTTTTTTTTTTAACACAGAAACCAGTTTTCAAACATACACAAAACAAGTCGCTGGAAACCAGCAACCAAATGGAGGTCAGAGGGAAAATAAAGGAAATTTCATCTTTCTCCACGTGCACACACACCTATATTTACAAGAAAGGCCAAGCAATGCTGTACTTGAATTAATTTTTATATTTCAGTAACCTGATGAAAGATATTTTGAAAATAACCTTCTCCCCACGTAATGTAATTTTACCACAGTGCATATATGAATCTCTATTAAGTAAACAGTCATTTTTAAAAATATCCTCTAGTCTGGCAACATACACTATCTTAAAAATAAAAAAATAAAAATAAACACGGGACGCTCCTCCGATTGCCCGGGAGCTATGTGACTAAAATATGCAAAAATTTTTGCCTATAAAGGTGACCACCGGTTAGCCCAGATTTCATTTCGAACTTGTACGCCGAAAGAGCTAACAAAGTTATCAGAGGGGTACGAGAACTGGATGTTATGTGGGGGAAAATATCTGTGTGCTATTGCTCAATTAAACGTTTCCAACTTGACAACTGGCAACGTGCTGAAAAAAAATGAAAATTCGGAGGTTGCAGTTAGTTCAAGAAAGCTTCAAGCGGAAAATACAGGTTAAGCGCCCACAGGCAAATCTGTACCTGTTTTCATCTCTTATGATGCAAAGCATGTCGAATCTAGACTGTGGATCAAAGAATATCGGTCCTGTTGAGCGACAAGGAACGCTACACACTCTTCCAGTCTGATGAAAGGGTTTGGGTAAGGAGGATGCCTGGATAACACTAAGATACCAGAGTGTGCCGTTTCAACTGTGAAACTGAAAGTAGAGGGGCTCGCAGTGCAAGAACCATGAACGTGCGTCATTCAGAACCGACTTAGCAAGCAGCTCTGCAATGATAATACGTATAATAACTGGTTTCCATAGGGTAACATCAAAGGTCAGCAAAAGTCCTTGAAATGTGCAGTAATTCAGTTTACCCATTTTAGCAGTCAGTATTTCAATTTTGTTGTACAGCCCAGCGGTTCCGCAGAGGTGTCGTCCATCAGATTTGCCTAGGGCCACTTGCAGTTCCCAGGCCAGACCCTATATAAAATGATAGTCTAGGAGTGACAAATACGCCAGGTAAACAGCCGTAAACCAGTTAACCACCACCAACGCTTTCGAACGACCAGGTAATCAGCCTTCGAAAACGCTTCAACTCTTGTTAGTCAGTAGTTTACGCTGAGGTAGTCAATTACTTTGGCTTACTGTCACCTCTAGAACATCACTCTTTCAGCACCTTGCCAACTGTCGATCAGGTAATGATTATTTCTGATTATTAGCGATGTTATTACAGATCTAAAGTTAAAATTTGGTGCATTGCTAGTCGCTGAAAAAACGGGTGCTTGCCCTCGAGAATAATGTAACTGGGAGCTCGTCAGGGACTCAATGCTCGAATAATCCACCAAATGATGCACTCCCGATTCGGGCTCCAGAGCAGAATAACCAAGCGCAAACTGCTCTGGTTCAGAAGGACTTGGTTCTATTAGGAGACTCCATAGAAACAGAAAATATTATTTTGTAATAAGGATAAGTGGACTAGAACCAGGGTATGTCTGCCGGGAACAACAATTAATGTTGTCACCAACAGACTGTCAGATTTTAAGGGGGATAAAGAGAATATTATTATCCACGTGCAGACTAATGATATTAAGCACACACGATCTGACGATTTCTTAGACAAATATAGGACCTTACTGAAGAAATGCCGCGGTTAGGCCAGAATGTCTGTGTGTCTGCAATTCTGCTCAGGCACGATAGAGGGATTATATATGCTGAAAGCCTTATGGATTAACTCAAAACTTGAAGGACCCTGCAAGGTTTTTTTTGGGGGAAATTTTTATCAGCTTGGCCCGCACTCGTAGGTAGAAGGAATCTGTTTTGTAGAGAAGGGATACATTGAAACAAGTAGTGCAAGGGTCTTTTGTCAGTATTATTGAGGATACCTGAACGGCTCAGGAAAACTGGTAATATAAATACGCGTTTATCTGATAATATTGGTCAAAGTAATGCTTGCACATATCTCAAGCGTTCTTGTTTGTTACCCCAACAGATCATGTCAGCAAGATTTTCTGAGGACAGAAACGTTTCAAATGAGCAGGTAACTAATGACAGGGAAGCAAGCTTAAATAACTTCAAGGGGTGTCACAGGGCTGTTAACTATACAAGAACACTAAGTCTTACTTATTTATACAGTAATGTCAAAGGTATCGTCAATAAAATGAGTAAATTCGAACTGCTGGTTAGGAGAAGTAACGCTGAATAGGGGATGATGAGTTTCCACCCGGAAATAGGGGATGATGAGTTTCAGTTCGGTATGTACAATGTATTTAGGAAGGATAAGGTAGATGGAGTCATGCTTCTTATCAAAAGCAGACTGAGCACGACAAAAGCTTTCCCGGATTCAGACGTTTCGCATGATAATATAGAATCTGTATGGTGCGAGGTAGCTGGAAACAAAGGAATAATGAGAGTGGGAGTAATCTACAAGCCAGGTGATTGTGAAGGTTATGATGAGAGCCTCTACATGCAAATGGAATGGGCAAAGTAAGCGTGAATGTCTTATTATGGGTGATTTTAATTTGCCTCTAACTGACTGGAGCAAATGGGAAGGAAACTCGACATGGGGGACAAAAATTTTAAATCAACTAGATGATTGTTATTTGTATCAACATGTTAGGGAAAGTACTAAGGAAAAGAATATTCTACACCTGATCATCACCCATGAACCAGATGACATAATAGTGCTGACGGTACAGGAACCAGTAGCAGGAAGTGATCACGGAGTCTGCGGTGGACGATGAAGAAAGAGGTAGCAATAGTTAAAGGCAAAGGAATGGGTTATAATTTCAGGAAAGGAAATTACGACGGCTTAGGGTGCTACATGGTCTCTATTAACTTGATAGATATCCCACAGAGAGTGAATACAATTGAATTACAGTATACCTTTAAAACATTAATCACAGAAGCCTTGAATGTGTGTATACCATTAAAAAAAAAAATACTCCATGAGGATGATTCCAAGTTGGATGAATAATGAAGTTGCCAGAATACTTGAGTAGAAAAAGACGGCGTGGAAAAGTTACAAAGCAATAAAAAGTACTGAAGCCTATAACAGCTACACGTTGATCTGTAATAATGCGACAGAAAATTTAGGCCGGCAAAGGCAGATTATGAAAAATCGCTGGCAAAGAGTGGGGATAAGGAATTCTTCGCATATATAAATGCAAAGAAGAGAAGAAAAGGGCAAACCAGATTGGACCCTTATGTAATGGAAGTGGGATAGTATTAGATACCCCAGCAGATGTTACAGATGAACTCAACAGTTACTTTGCATCGATTTTTACAGAAGAAAAACCCTTTATGTCAATGAGAAATTATGGAATGGAAGTTGAAAATTATGTAATTAATGAAGTTTGGGAAAACTCAAAAAATCGTTCTGAAACAGCCAAATATAAAAGTTTATGAAAATCCATCCACTGAATAGAGTTATTGCGTGCAGACGAAAGGACGGACAGATAGACAGACGAAGACAACAGGCGCTTTGCGCACACATGCTATTGCACTTAAATGTAAAATGCCTTAAAATATCCTCTCTTTGAATTTATTTATTTTTTCGATACAGACTAATGAGCCAGATTTCATAGAAGCAATAAAAGAAACTTTTTTTTTTTTAAACACAATGCGCGATAATCGTATGAAAGCAATCAAAAGTTACCGCTACCGTACAATTATTATATGGCAGCAGCGGAAAGTTAAGTGGTTGATTCTGTAAGTTATGCTGTGCAGTATTAATATTTTGCTGAATGGTTTTAAATGGATGCTACACAGGTTTCTTTTATTGTACGTAACCTTCCCCCTTAATATACATACAGTTGCTCCTCTTATACAGACGTTGAATAATAGCGGGGACAATTCCCATAAAAAGCAGTGACAATACCATTAATGTAAATGAATCAAACGAGCAGAAACAAAAGTAAACCAACACCTAAAAAGAGCATCCACATTTGATACCAAACATTCTGTAGACCCGAATATATTAGCACAAATATTGTAGGGCAGCTTCATGCGAGTTTTTGGGAAATGGATATGTCCCGGAGGTTGTACAGATCCAGCGGTTCCGCAGACGTGTCGTCCATCAGTCACCGTTGACGGCGATCACTTCAGGACCGACTGAGAACGACGGCCGTTATTTCATAATTACAGTAATCCCCGTTTCCCAGCTGCGGTCAGGCTGCTATTTAAAATTATCGCTTTAACAGTGCACTAACGTTCTGGGGTGTCCCGCATGCAATGTTATCTGTCACAGAAGGCCCGAGAGTCCATTCTTTATCCTACCCAACGACGCCTTAGACCGTGTAGTTCGCACACGATGCCGTATTCCTCCCCCCGTAAGCCTTTGCCCTAATCAGATGTAGCTTAATCATTAGCAACCATTAATCTCTGCCCCTTCTCGCCCACGGACTCCTTCGAAAGCCCATAGAACACGTTAATTTATGATGGCTGAAATGGAAGGATGCTAAAGGGCATTAAGCAAGTCTTCATACAGCTACGTGCGGTAAGCGAGGAATAAAGAGATTATCCTTACACTATGTAATTATCGGCCCTTTCACCTGACTGAAACTTCGAAAAAAAATTGACGCAAATCTCATCAACAGATTAGTGGAAAAACATCCGTAAGGTTTCAGAAACTACATTAACCAAGTTCTCTAAACAGAACGTACAAGACGCGAAGATGTTTACTGAAGATATTCTACCTACATGAAGTGTGAACATCGTGACAAGTGGTGTAGAGTTTATGAAACCATATGAGCGAATCACGAGGCTAGGATACGTTATTAACAGTGCCATACAACAATACTACTACCTTATCAGATTGGCCATTATCTACCACTCCCGGGTGGTGTCAAAAAAGAAAGAGAAGTGGAGTGACCCGAAATTAACACTAGTTTAGCGATCAATGATGGAGAAACACACGTTATATGGTTCGAGGATAAAACTATTGAGGTCGCGCACTAGTACAATAAGAAATTAAGTCTTTTTTTTTATATTTAAAGATAAATCTGTACTTGAAGTTGCTTATGTAGAGAAGCTCTTCAAAATACAGATTTTACCTTAACCATACAAGGTTCAGCCAAAATCACACACATCTGTATATACATATACTGTATACAGAATCTTCAATTTTATGAACTACATACAATTGATCCCGTCACGGCATGGTGGTACCAGCGGTTTACAATACATATTTACATCCAAACCCACATAGATATAAGAAATACAGGCATACATAACATACATCCATACAAATACATTAGGCCTGGCGTAGCCGAGTGGTCAGGGGCGAGAGTGCACAGCACGCGTTCCTTGAGTGGACTGGGGTTCAAGCCCGTGACTACTAAATACGATAAATATTTGTATTGACGATTTATTGTAAACTCTACTGACTTTGTTGTCGTGCCTCAGCATAAACAGAAAATTTTAATAAATAATTGAATCGTTGAACCGTAATTAGCAATATATATTTTTGGTTAGTCTTTACAATTTGGTACCCTTTCCGATTGATCGTTGCGAGTAGCAGTGATTGACATACCTATGGTCTTTATCCCCCCCCTTGCCGCTGTTTTAAAATCGGAAAACGAGTTCCCGATTTTAAAACAGCGGCAAGGCGTTGGAGGAAAAAACTCTAACTAAGACTAACCATAGCGAACTAGGCATGTCAATCACTGCTGCTTGCAATGATCAATCGGAAGGGGTATCAGATTGTAAAAAAACAACCATATTTTTTTAGCGATATATGTATATGCACAAAGAAAGGACAGAATTCATGGGATACCAGGTTCCTGGTATACGCAACGCTGTCTTCCGTCTCGCTAGTGGACGAACCCACCACTTGGCAGGTATAAAGGTGCACTGCATAACTGAATTCACGTAGACGGTAATTTGATGTCGTAACCGACTTTGAAAGAGGGATGATAGTGGATGCTCGACGATTGAGTCACTCTATCGAGGAGGTGATAAAGAAATCGCACTATCCCCGCATCGATAGTATCAACAATGTATCGGGAATACGCCATTTACGGAATAATATCATTGTGGAAGGCGCTGTGAGCAGAGAAAGGTGGTGGATGAACGTAGTCTTCCACGTCTGTCTCACATTGTTTCAGCCAACCGGAGAGCGACAGTGGCACAAATCACCGCCGATTTCAGCGAGGGAGGTGCCAGAAACGTCTCTACCAAGACCATCAGGCGATGATTAGCCGCAATAGGTTATGGGAGCAGCCGACCCAACCGAGTCCCAATGCTAACACCACGACATAGGACTCTACGCCTCACTGGGCGAAAGAACACCGGCACTAGACCTTGGATGATTGGAGACGGGTCTCCTGGTCCGATGAGTCCCGTTTCCAATTATTTCCAGCGGACGGGAGGGTGCGTATCTGGCAGAAACCGCACGAAGCTATGCACACGTCATGTCAACAAGGAACTGTTCAGGCAGGCGGACGGTCGGTAATAGCCTGGGGTGTGTTCTGGCACACGTTGGGACCTCTGGAACATCTAGACGCATCGCTGGACGGTCCAGGTTACGTGTCCATCCTTGCAGACTATCTGCAACCCTTCATGGTCATCGTGCACCCACAGGGCAATGGACTCTTCCAGCAGGACAATGCGCCTCCCCACAGAGACGTGGTGCCTAGAACATGATGCGAAGAGCATTCCGCAGATTTTACCACCATGGAATGCCCTTCTCGTTCACCAGACATGAACCCTGTAGAACACCTTTGGGATGCTGTGTTCCGTCTCATTCCTGGGTGGGGGATCCAAAGCTCGAACGGACCTTAGTCCGTTCGAGCTTTGGATCCTCCACCCAGGAATGAGACGGAATTATGGACAGCCGTGCAGCAAGCATGGATAGATGGAAATACCTGTGGAACGCTTTCGTGAACTAGTGGACTCAATGCCTCGCCGTGTGATTGCCCTTATCCGGGCGATCTTACCCATTACTAGGTAGGTATCCCATGATTTTTGTCCACTCAGTGTATATTAAAGGCATCATAATTGTTTATAGTAGCATAAACGAAAAATTTATTTTAGTAATACAGTATATTAAAATTCACATTAACTCATAGCCGTGTGTTCTCGGGGAAATTTGTATTTTGTGAAGGCCGAAAAACAAAGAATAACTCACGAGGGAAACTCATATACCATCCCCTGAAATCTGCTAATTATTATACCTCGACTGAAGACAGCTTTAGACGGGAATCGAACCTAGACCTTTCCAAATGAGGGGCAGACGGTACCACAGATTGAGCTGACAAGGAGGACTGATAGTCTGTAGGATCGTACTATACAAATATAGCTTATATGCTATTGACACAACCAAGTAATCAGATTACAGAATTACTCCGAGTTTTCGAATCCACGCAATAACAACGAATATTCTTGCTATCTTGAAATCTTGTGCGCCCGTCTTGGAGCATAAACAAAAAATTTATTTCAGCGGCATACTAAAATTAACATTAACTCATTATAACACCCAATCAAAACTGTCTTTTTCATGTCTTTAACTACGACAAATGGAAATTATGGCATTCCGAAGATTGTCAGTTAATTATTTTCCTTCTGCGTCGGGAAACTTTGGTGTCCTGCGAATATTCATGAAGTAAAGGTCTATAAATAAGAAACTGTTGACAAATAATGTCAGGAAATTAAAACGTTCCGAAGAGAATGTACCTGATGAGTCTAGAAATGGAAGAGTGGGCTCTTCAACGAAAGATCACAACTTTTAGAAGGACTCATCCAGGATATGGCTTATAACTCGCAAACTAATGACCGAACTCAAATGTTCAAAAGAAAGCATAATGGGTTGGACAGAAAGTAAGGAGTTACAAAAAAAAGTAGTGTAGATGGACAACAAGCTGCTGACGAGAGAAACAGTGAATTGTAAAGATATTTTGGTGATTTCAATAAATATCTACAAAACGTGTTTTTTTTTTTTTTTTTTAGTGTAATAAGAGAAGACAAGTCAGAGACGTTTCACTTATGACCCTTACCCTAATCCGCAGTTAGTTAATTCCACAGTGCCTGAATTCGAAATCCGTAAATGACAAAGGAATTTTTATAGGTTTTTTGAAACAGCGTGGTTGAGTCAGTCAGCCTCCGGAACCAAACTGGACCACCGATATCAGGCAAGAATTTCACATTTTTTTCCTCCTGAAAACTGGGATTTTTTGTCGAACAAACTGATCGAAAAATTGACGCAATTATAGACAAAATATACTGATGCCCTCACAGACTTAGTTGTTTTGGCGCATAACACATACACTGCGTTGGCTTTGCATCAACAACACCCCCTTGTGTAGTAATGGACTGATCAGTGACTTCAAGACAACACGCCATGCCAGCACAAGGCCCAGCAGGTTTCAGGAACATGACAATGAATTCTTCATCTTCCTGTGGCCGCCCAACTCATCCGATCTCAACTGAACATTTTTGTAACCTTCTGGAAAAGGACATCCCATGCTATGAATTTTAATGCTGATACATACATATTACCAAGTACAGCGCAACCTCGATATAACGTGCTTCTTGCCGCAGTTTCGGATATACCGTGGATATCATGTCCCCCAAAACGAATTATGAAAAAAGTTCTGTTCAAAGAACTAGCAATTTCATATTGGAAACTGCAAAAAGTGAACACTATATTCTGATACCTACTGTAACCCCTACTATGTATTTCTAAGAGGGAAAATTAGCTAAAAATTGGCTGTACTCGTATATCCAATAACACCTACAGTTCCTGCTACTTGATCTCACATGCGTTACGTCTGAACTACTGCTACCTCTCAAAATCTTCCCAAATCGCCTTATAGCTAACTCCTAAGGATAAGGTAGGGTCTGGCTTCGATATATTCAGTTGCACCTCTGGATGAGAATACCGCTACCATTCGTCAAGTGCGTTACATTAGTTACAAATTAAATTTTTGTAAACAATAGCACATGACATCCTTCAACTAGTAGTTACACCTAGGATAGCAAAAACTGCTAAGGGCTAACTAGACAAAAATATACATGCAGTGACAAGTGACTTATGGAGAAATCGCGTGCCTTCACTTCGGCACTATGATAGGTCAGACAGCTTAGTTTTGATTTAGTTTTCTCAAAGGCGGTAAATTCTGGGGCATCAGAAATAAATACACGACAAAATTAGTAATTCAGCAGGACACTGAAGTAACAGCCACCTAAATAAAAAAATATACAGTTGAAGAAAAGTTAAAAGATTATCGAAAGAGTGTGGAAGTAGTGGAATTTCAGAAAGAACGATCCGCGGTTGGATGCAAGAGGAAGCAAAATAGTAGACTCAGGTCTGGCACCTAGTGCCTAGGGACAATCACTAGGCAGCAGCTGCCCAGGTGTTAGCTGCTCCTTAGTGGCCCAACACAACACAACACTACACTACACTACATTCACTTACATACACTTTACACTTTTTTCAGGCCCGTTTTGTAGATGTTCTATACCAGCACAGATTTTAAAGGTGAAGATGGGCCTAGGACCACTTGGAGGACTACTACTTTTTCTATAGAAAAAGAAGCAGTCCACCAAATAAAGAAAACTAGACTTTGAGAAAATAGTGATATGGACCAGTACAGTAGTGCTTATACAAGTGATTTCTACAGAAGCGTAGTGAAGGAGTACCGATAAATGGGGTAATTTTGAAAGCACAGGAATTTAAATTTCATAAGCTACTTGGTGGAGATGATGACACATTTAAAGCGTCTGAAGGGTGGCTTTGGAGATGGAAGGCTCGTCATGGGATATCCCAAGTTAGTCTTGTAGGCGAATCTGCATTTGGCGACATTATATCAGCAGAAGCATTTCCTGAATTTCTGTGTAATGTAATTCAAGATTGCCAATTCACAGATGAACAGCTGTAACGAAACAGCGCTGTACTATACGCTTCTCCCCGACAAGTCACTGGATATTAAAAAGGCGCCCAACAAAACCGGCATGAAAACTGAAAAAGAGAGAATTACTGTGCGCAAACAAGACTGCAAATCACAAGCTAAAGCCATTTTGCATCGGTAAAAGTCGAAGTCCCCGGTGTTTTAAGCAAGTCAACATGAAATATCTACAGTGATTTATAAAAATAGCTCTAAACTCTTGGATGACAAGTGATATTTTTGCTTCATGGTTTGAAGAAAAGAAAAAAAATCGGTGAGACGCCGCCACTCGCTTTCCAGAAAAAAAAAAAAAAAACACGAAGAAAAGGCTCTGTTACTGTAGTACCATTGCTCAGCTAATCCTTCAGCTGATGTTCTGAAATCGAAAGATGGTAAGATCAGAGTCGCGTTTCTGCCAAGTAACACAACTATCTAATTCTGCCCATAGTTCAGGGCATTATTCGTGCCTTCAAAGTTGTGGTGAGCTACTTGCTGGTGTTCTTAGCTCAGAAATTCAAGTTCTAGAATTTCTGAAAACATTAACACTGAAAGATGTATATAATATTGGATTAGCGTGGGAGAAAGTAAGCGCAATGGCAACTGAAAACTGCTGGAAAAAGTGTATTTGAAAAGACGAAATCACTAATAACCAGCAGCATTTTCAGAACAAGAAGCAAAGGCTGCTTGTAACGTACTTGGTGGAAGTCTTGGAGCAAATGATGGATGATGCGGCTGCTTGGATTGAGGTGGATGCAGAAACTCCAGTTGCGCGTTACCTGAACAAGGAAGAAATCGCAGCCTCTGTGAACAGTGGGAAGACAATCGACAAACAGAAGGCCAGTGATATAGGGAATGACTCGGAAGACAGTGGATGACTCGTATAAAGAAAAAAGCAGTAGAAATGAACACTGCTTGAAAATATTAATGAAGTGATGGCGTGGTTAGAACGTCAGATGATAGTGAACATCTTCATTTATTGCATCTGACCACTATTAAGAATCATGTACTGAAAAAATAAATAAATCAGTTCTAGCAAACTAAATTACATGACTAGTAGTAGTAGTAGTAGTGGCACATGATGCAAGAAAGCAAGTGTAGGAGCTTATGCAGCATCAGCCAAAAAAAAAAAAAAAAAAATCATCACGCCATTCCCTCCAAATGCCTGTCCAGTTCCTCCTTAAATTTATTTAACCTATCAACTTCCACAACGACAGATGGAAGTTTGTTCCAGCAACTATTTCAGAACGGATGCGTATAAGTCCATAACAGCATTGTGTATTAGTAGAAAGTAGAATGTTTTTAGTCTTTATACTCATAAAACATTAGTAAAGTATTTATTTACTAAGTAAAGTGTATTTATGTTAAAAAAAGACGACTCTGGAATAATGGTAAACAAATTTCGATTATAACGCACTTCGCTTATAACGCGGATATTAAAGTTATCGTACGACACCCGCGTTATATCGAAGGTGCACTGTATTGAGTAAAAATTCCTCAAGTTTGAGGTTTCAAGCTAGGAAACAATATTTTTCACGATTCAAGATTCAACACGCAATATATTAATGCGTTTAGAGATAGATATATTCACCACCAAACATGAATCTAAAAGAATAAAAGAAAACAAAAACTTAGTAGATCATTTTTACCAACATGTTCAGATTAACTGACACACTAAATAATGGTGTAATCCAAGCACACAATATTAACCTCTCTTAATCTGAAATATATAGCATCAGTTGGTATATAAGGGAAATGCACAGAAAGATGACTGTCAATGCTTGGCATGGGATATTCAAGTAATCCCAACTCCAAGCATCCCTCTTAATAAAGCTGCAATCCAAAGTACTCGGGATGGTAATTAGCATTTCAAGGAGGATCGTCTCAGGCTGATAATAAGTAATAAGCTTATCAACAAGTTCAAGTTTCACACGATCTTACGTGTGTACTTGATCAGTCGAGTGCCGCTTCGAGCCCTTCACCGTGAATAAGTGTGGGAGCAAACGGTGCTATTTGACCGTCTACCCACTTTCAGAAATTGTCAGGTCGTCACGGAGAGTTGATTTCCAAAGTAAGCTAAACAACCAACGCCTGTTGAACCACACGAACATACGCGCACAGTGATTTTGAAACGTGCGTAATTCCTCCGGTTCTGATATAAATTTTGATATTAAATTATTTTCTCGTTTAACAGAAAGTTCTGCAGAAGCTGAAACTTCGGTGCAATCAGCCCAAAAAGAAGCACACTAACTGCTTTGCATACAAAATTTAGTTTCTCGCGGAAGATCGACGAACAGCATCTCAGCCATTTTAAGATAAAGATACCATTCATTCTGCATGATGCAAACGTCATTATTCCATAAGTTGATCATCGGAATATAAAAAAAAAAATAAAAAAATAAAAACAAAGAGCGTTCATGAAATTTAGACCCTCGCGGTTAGCAATGCAGTCGCAAGTTCAGTTCTATACAGTGTGGAAAAGACCTGGGTTCGAATTCTGTCGAAATGAAAGCCATTGTTCAGGGCTTTTTTTTTTTTTACATTGTGAGCAGGTTAGTCTCGAGAGAGGATTTCACAGATTCTTTACATGAAAACTCCAGTATTTCACCCAAAATAACACAGATAAAGGATCCATATATGTGTAATTAAAAGGCACAATACAGTGATGACACATGGCTTGTTTCACACGGCGCAAATACTAGGAAACCAACGTCATGACAACCTGGTGGGTTGTTTTATTGAAAAATGACTTAAAATTTTTGCAGTTCTGTCAATGAGAGCAACTTCATTTTCATGACACAGATTTCGTGTGTGTGTGTGTGTGTGTGTGTGTGTGTGTGTGTGTCGCCAAAGCAACTAAGGCTATGAGGCAACAGTATATTTTGTCTGTAAACTGTGGTCGACCTCTCTGTTTGCTGGATGAAACCATGCAATCCTCGCCTGACACGGACTAGCTCAGCCACGTTGTGAAAAAAACTCAAATTCCTCGCGTAACTGACGGGATTCGAACCCAGGCTTTTCCAACCGAAGTGATAGAGTGATGATTACATCCACTGTGCTACACGCGAGGACGGTTGTTGTGACACAGGGTGTCACAACAACCGCCAACAACTACAACACTCTAAACTGCTACAATGAAGTAACTTTTTAATCTTGTAAATTGTTATATAGATAAGTTAACAAGATTAACTACGACTACTCGGCAGTGTTATATGATAACGGCCGCTTTTTTACGACTACCTGATTTTTTTTTTTTTTTTATGAAAACCCCAAACACTAAAGGGGGGGAACCTAGAGTACTTAGTACCATGCGTGGTTTGAAGGCTGAGAAGACAAGATACTTGTTGACATTAGACTTGAATTTTTGGAGACTGGCAGTTAATGACATGTGTAAAACGTGTCAGTGCGTACTTTTACTCATGAATTAAGCATTCCTAGGTCGACAACTGGCAACAAACTGTGGAAATGGAAGTCGACAAGTGATACCGAACGTAAGAAATTACCAAGTAGGAGTAAAATAACGACTGACAGAAGTCAACTCGTCTTGAGACAGCTGGTTACTTCATAAGATCCAACATAATCTGAATTTGGACCTGTGAGTGGATGAGGGGGGGGGAAACAAAAAAAAAAAAAAAAACCCCGGAGTTAAACTATGAACAATTGGGTCAGGGTAAACGCAATCTGATAAACATACGAGCTAATTTTGCCCGCAGAACGCTTAATATTCGAGTGTGTTATCCGAACTGCATAGTGTTAGGGTCAGGCGCCACCTGTGGTTTCCCACATCTGAACTGTTATCCGAACTGTGAGATCAAAAGGAAGTGTTATGTCAGGTGACATTTCTGATGGAATGGACTTGACATTTCTAATGGATGGACTTTATTCGTCGCAGTGCAAGGAATCGTGAATGCTGAGTTCTTGAGCAATACATGGACACTGTGTGTCACAAAGTTAACTTGGTTTGAAGAGAATAACACCAGAACATTGCAGCGGCCAGCACAAGCTTCCACCCCATCCCAACTAAGCATCTTTGGGAAGAAAGGAATTGGAGAAAGGCCAAATTGTCCTCTCAGATAAGTAGACATGGAGCTTACAAATACTTTAAACGACTTGTGGAACACAATACCACTATCTTTCTTCTTTCTTCCTTAAATTAGTAGAAAGCCTTCCATGATGCTGTTAAACAATTATTTGCTTAGAAGCATTAATAGCATGTTGGACAAAGGCGAGCCATCATGCTATTAATTTCTTTTAATCGCTCGTAATTACATATGTTCTATGACTTTTGTATAACAATATATATATAAATGAAAAAGAAGCTACAATTTGGAAGAGGAATAAGCAGAATGCAAAGGCAACCTGAGTGGTCAGGGTGGAGTATAATATTATTAGTTGCAAAAAACAGAATATTGGTAAGTTTGTCGGAAAGGTTTTGAGGATGATCCAATTACGTGTACGAGCAGCGTATACTCAACTGAATGAGTTACAATGGAAGAGGAATAAAAAGAATGCAGAGCCATGAGTGGTCAGGGTGAATTAAACCAGTGAGGTCGCATAATTGGGTCCACCTAGCAAACTATTCCTGATGTTGGACAAGTTCGTAGAATAGCTGGTCGTTGCTTGCACCAGTAGCTAACAGATCTGTCTGGGAAGGATCAGAGATTATATTAATGCTTCTTTGGGGTAACCAATATCAAGAAGCACCATTAATAAACGACTGGTAAAGGAACGGCTACATTTACGTTGTGCCGAACCTTTCTCGCCATATTTTATCATGCAGAGGTCCTCGTGGCAGTATATTAGTTTCGCACATTTCACTCGTTTGGAGAGGCCTGGGTCAGAGTCTCATCGGCACCAAGTTATTTCATCTCCTCGGACACATGAAGGGACACCTAGCTGGCCAGCGTTTCGTTGACGTGGATTGCGCTGTTTCATGACTAAAGGCGTATGAGATCGATTTCTTTAACACCGGGTTAGATGCCTTAGCGTCGTGTGGGAAAAATTCTTAAACGTGTGTGGTGAATGTGGAAAAGGGATGTGTACCAAAGTCTTCTTATGTGTCACTCATATGAGAATAAAGCCATTGGCACAGGGGTGCTTGTTGCCTTACATTTCCAAACAACGTGGTATGTACGTTGCATCAACCTATACTCGTGATCTACAATTTATCTTGACATAATACTGTTATAATGCAGTGTACTATTCGGTATCCCCATTTAGTATATTATAAACAACAGATAAATATTTGTTGCCTTACTAACTGCAACTATTCGGAAACAACTATGAAATTAAAATAAACAAACTCCTTGGAGAATACAATATCTAGCAAATATTACTAAAATTACTGTAATATTACATTATTTAGTACAATAAACTTTCTCAAGAACCAATTGTTACAGCCTATATTTCTTGATCATCGTAATGATGGGATCATCTGCGTGATTCAATCGTTTTTCTTTCCTCTCATTTAATTTCTAATTTCTCTCATTGCTGTATCTGAATAAAATCCAACTTTACACCTGATGACGGAATCACACATATGATCCAGAAACGTAACCCGTAACAGTAAATTAAGTAAACTATTTTAATGGAAGGGGGTTACTGAATGCATGACAATTGCACTAAAATGAACTAAACGGGTTTTTTTTTGGTTTTTTTTTAAATAATGTTCTCCTCCCTTCAATTCATATTTAAAAGATATTTCATCCGAGTGCACCAAGTATTTAAGTGCACCTTTTAGAGATTTCAGGTGTCTATACTAAGACAACCATCGTAAGCAAAGAAAAAGAGAAGGCCGGATGAATAAAATATGTCATAATTTATGATCCAACTAACTACAGAAGCAGTATGGGAGTGATTCCATTTCAGAGTAGTTAAAGGTCAGAAAAGGTGAAGGCGCTGAATAAATCACCGTGAAGAACTAGTCACAATCTATTTTAACGGCCCCCACCAAAGGGCGGGGCTAGGTTGAGTTAAAGACCCAGAAAACATCGAAGATGTCTGTCCATTACTTCCTCAACCTATACCAGAACCGTGAAATGATTAACTCCAGTATGTCAATCTAGAAAATGAAGTTGCTTCACAGTCCGACCAGCTGTGGATGATACTCTATAAGAGAAAATAATAGTAATAAGTTCTTCTATCTGTCGTAAAGGAATTGCATCACAGTATTGTGTGACAGAACCAGATTCAGAATAATAGTAAAATGATCTCTAACAGATTATAAGAATCCAGTCCATACCATTATAATATCGAGAAACCAATCAGATCGGAAGGAGAAGCGGAAATTGAGAAAACCATGAAATTGCCTGCAGTAACTTTTAATGTTACGGCTGCTCGCCCAGTCCATGAAATAAGGCGTGAAAAGTCAAGTGACAGACACCACATGTTTCTAGTCTGATATGATGTTTATACAGAACGAACGGTTTGACGATCTGACGACAGCCATATGCCATTTCTTTCCTGCTTATTGTATTTTTGGAAGCAGCTGTCAACAAATCGGCTGTTTTGGTTTGTACTGTTTCTCTATTAATTGAACACCGTGATACTGAAAGAAAAAAAAAAAAAAACACAGTTATAATATGTAGGACATTAAACATGACCAAGTTAAGGCTCTACCTCTTTCCTTTTAAAGTAAAGAAAAAAAAAAAAAACACCACCTTATATTCTTGTAAAATGCTTTTAGGCATTTTTCAATACACATTTCCCAGCCAAAATATCAATATCTTGTAGGATTTCCATGTGTCTTAATTATAGTTCGAACTCAACATGACATGGATTTCCAGAGAGTATCTAAGTGTAATTTTAAGCCATTGCTGTAGTAATAATTACTACAGTTCTTTCGGTATGAGGGTAACGGTATGCAGCTCTGCATTATAATGCGCCCCAGATTTAACGGGACTCAGATCAGTAAACATGGGGGTGGGGAACTAAAGGAGGTGAGAAATTCTCCATCAATTCCTAGGGCGAATATTATCTGATAAATTTCAAAAATGCACATTTTTTTTTTTTTTTTTTATTAACAAGCAGCCCCTAGCCAGAAACTGGTAACTCCGCGATATATATATATACACCGATGAGCCAAAACATTATGACCAGCGAGTCGTTATGCAAATCGAAGCAACTGTAGGTGAACTACGGCGCTTGTTTGTTATTTGGTTTTTAGGAGCATTAGCAACTAAGGCCATATTGCTCCGGGAATATGCGGTGGTCAATCCCTGACCTTTCCGCATCCTCCGTATTTGGTGGTGACGGGCTCGAACCCCGGTCTAATCAAGAAGCGTGTGCTACGCATTGCTGCTCCTTCCCACCTGGCTACGGAGGCGCCCGAACTACGGCGCTGGTCGGGACACGGTATAAAAAACACGATACTGAGCTCCGTTAATCAGTGTTAATCTTATTCTTCACATGGGAAAGGCAGCGGACTTAACCGAGTTTGACAAAGGCCGAATTGTAATGGTCAGACGACTGGGTCAGAGCATATCCGAAACGGCACGGCTGGTGGGTTGCTCACGGTCAGCTGTGGTTAGTACCTACTGAAAGTGGTCTGAGGAAGGAATACCCACGAACCGCCGGCGAGGTGTTGGACGAACACGGCTCATTGATGCTCGTTGGTGAGCGAAGGCTCTCTCTTGGATGGCACATGGCAACAGAAGGGTGACTGTGGCGCAACATGCCGGTAATTGGAATGCTGGTGATGGGAGTAATGTGTCACAACACACAGTACATCGAACCCTGCTGAAAATGGGTCTACGTAGCCGCAGGCAGCTCCGAGTGCCCATACTAACCACGGTTCACCGGCGACAGCGCCTACAATGGGCACGCTAGCATCGAAACTGGACCTTGAATGATTGGAAGAAGGTCGTCAGGTCCGATGAATCACGTTTCCTGTTGCACCATGTGGACGGCTGGATACGTATGTGTCGTTTATCTGGGGAAGTGATGGCACCTGGATGTACTGGGACAAAAACAAGCCGGTGGCAGCGGTGTCATGCTTTGAGCGATGTTCTTCTGGGATATCCTGGGTCCAGTCATCCATGTGCCCGGCACTCTGACGTCTACCACCTATCTAAACATCAGCCACTGAAATCTCAGGAAATTAGGTGGCAGGACCCGCCAGAGTAAATATCTAAATACTAGTGTACCTGGTCTGCCTGTAGCAGACATAGTATGGACAACGTTGGGCCCAGCAGGGTCCAACGTTGGGCCCAGCAGGGTCCAACGTTGTCCATACTATGTCGGGTTTGCGTTGGAACAGCAACTCCGATCTGCGACGTCTCAACCACGGACTTTACAGGAGTTAAAGGATATGCTGGTTACGTGTTGATACCAGATACCACAAGACACATTTAGAAATCTTGTAGCATCCATGCCTCGGCAGGTATGAGCTGTTTTGGCTGCACGTGGAGGACCAACATCATATTAGATAGGTGGTCATAATGTTTTGGCTCATCGGTGTATGTATTATACACCTCCATATAGTATATAGATTCATATGATATACAGAAATATAAACCAGAAATATAAATTGAAGCACAAAGAACCACAGGACAAGCGCATGGCACAATGAGCCATATGAAATAAATAAGACAAAAGTGGAGCAAGGAGCCACTGATCTTACGATGTCATAAATGCACAGCAGCCTTTTGTAGTCTTTTCAGATATAGTTATGGACCCAATCATGTCACGAGACATTGCTCATAAAATTATTTCATCACCAGCAGCTTATAGGGGAAACATATAGCATGATGGATCCATCCCTCATACGGTCACTCCCATACTCTGACCTTGGATAAATCACGATTCAGCATACCACAATACTTGTTTCGAATCCACTGTAGTCTAAATGTGTTGAATGACACTTCACTGAAATCTGTTTCAGATTTTTAGCTGACATAAATGGTCAAAGAATACAGTAATGGCTGCCGAATCCCATATTTCTCAGTTCCCTGCACACATTCAGCAATTACTCGGCATCACATCAGCGATTGACCCAGCAGTCTTACGTAAAGACTCTGAGGTCGTCTCTCTCCTGTTTTGTTTTAGACTCATCGTTTTTTTCTTTTCTTTTTTTAAATGGGAAAGGACAGCACAATACCCACGCTTTCTCTACAAGCGTGGGTATTGTGCTGTCCCTCGTCTCGTAATAATATAAGGGCTAAATGATGCAAGAATGCGGACTTTCTGTATCTACCATAAAAAAAAAAAAATTAAAAATGCTACAGTTACTATTTCCGAAGTGATCCGTCTTCCGACCACTTCTTATAAATTCCGAATACTGAGTTTGGAAAATACTGAGTCTCACTGGTTCTTACTATTAGCCCTCAGCTCCTGTGCACTAAAGTCCTTCTTTGATAGTCGTTTATTGACTGTTCCGTGATTTGAATATGTTCTTTTGCATAGCACAGAATCAATGCGTACGGGATAGCGTCTCTAATATATTGGCCAGGAAGTGTATATTCAGATTACTATAAAACACAGCAATGAGGAAAACTAAGCGGCAAGTACTGCTGTTGCGAAATGCTAACGAAGAAACTGCAGCTTTGAGAATTAAAGCAAAGAGCAACTCTCGCAGCAAATCCGGAAGCATTAAACTATTCTGCCTATTCTACAAAATTGCCTATAACATAGCGAGTGGTCAGGAGCGAGAGTGCAGAAGCACGCGCTCTTTGAGTGGACAGTGGTTCAAGCTCGCGTGACTGCTAAACACGATTAACGATTGTAATCATGATTTATTGTAAACTCCTCTGACATAATGAGCGTGCCGAAAACATATAAACAAGAGCTATTCTGCATAATAATCGCCAGAGTAGCAGATATTTAAAGAGTTATATTTAAAATAATAAGTTAATGATTAAAACTGCTAAATGAAAAATTCATAATTAAATAGTAAGTAGTTCACGGGAAGAATATTAGAAAAGGCCTAAACGGAAAAAGTTAACAAGTTGAATCCTGAATAAATCAAAACTTCTTTTCACTTACTATTATAAGGCCATAAAAAAAAGAAAAGAAAGCTAATACACTATGCGTGAAAATTTATTTCGCCACAGACTCGCATAATAGCTCACAGGTGTAAAGTAATTAATACTAGGATTCGAAATGATCTTGAACGACATTCATAAATGCATTAGGCATAATCCTTTGGATTAACTGGCGTCATAAATAGCTTTAAATATGTTGAATGAGGCCAGTCGTAAAGTAATTAGAGAATACAAAATCCTCACGATTGCGTCGATACAAAAACTCTCTAATACGACATTAAAATAACTTGCATAACACACATGCCTTTAATTTCCTTTCTAATCTCAACTGAAGAATTAAAAAAAATAATAATAATAACTAACAATAATATTCTCTAGCTTCCAGCCATCAGCTAATATTCGTGACAGAATACAGCGCCCCCTAACGGTAATAAACATACCGAGGGGCTCCTAATGACCGAGAAAGTCATTTGCAAACAGACAAATCGTCTGCACTGCCTTCAAATCTTGAAGGATTACCGGGCGGATTCCTTGGAAGTTGCAATTCCTCCATTCTCCCCCAACCCCCCAACCTTTCGGTTTCCAGGAGCAGACGAACAGCAACGACTGAGACCTAAACCTGTTTCACTGAACGATGACAGGCGTGAAGACAAGACGGACTTCGGTCAGTCCCAGAAGAAACGTGCCGGTAGGCAGCACACACATTTGTCATCCGCAGCGGGTCAAAGCATCGGCCCGACGCCGCTCACAGGGGCGAGGGCAACCGTCTCCCGGCGGGCGGCTTCGTCAGCTGACAAGTAAAGAGTTGGCGGTGCTTTTGATTTCCGTAATCACCAGTCAGTGGACGTAACAGACAGACGGATTCGTAAGTTAATTTGTAATGGCCAGAAGATTTTTTTCACGAACGTCTTGCTCTTCGTGTACCCTTACCCGGACAATAAATTAATAATTATAATTAATGTCTAGGTCTCTCACCTGGCGTCGTTTCTGATGCCCATTAAGGTCCCCCCCCTTTGCCCCCACTTCTCCCAACTTCGAAGTGAATAGTATATTGGTCTCGGTGTTATTCTGAGACCAAGACTAGGTCGAAATTAAAACAATTACAGCCACGCACATTGTCCGAAATACATTGCAAGTGACTTAAAGAAATAATGACGACTATGCCCACCTAAAAAGCAAAAAATCAAATCAGAGTAGTGATGAAAGGGTTGGAAAAACGAATTTTTACACTTTGTGTAACATAGGTTCAATGCCCTTCTCAGTAAACATACAGTCTGTCTCTCTCTCTCTCTCTCTCTCTCTCTCTCTCTCTCTCTCTCTCTCTCTCTCTCTCTCTCTCTCTCTCTTTTCACAACAGTAGCAACTAACTCACCGAAGAGATGGGAGAATGGAAGACCTATAATTACGGAAAATTGAATATCTTCTTATACTTAAAAACTTGTCACATATATTTACCTTTTTATATAATTTTATTTATGCTTCTGTCGAGATAAACAAGTTCTATGGCAGCTGGTCGCAGACGTGCTAGTGATCACCACAGTTCGATTCCTCTAATGGTTCAAGACAATTTTCAGGGACTTTGTTTAAAACAGAATTAAGTTGTTTCAATGCCCTACTGTTATTACCCCCAGAAGTTTATGATCCCCTACCCCCACACACACTAACAAACATATTGTCCTTAAATACACATACACTTCCGCCTAAAGGTTTGGAATGTTTCATTTTTCTTAATTTTCAATGTTTTCATTAAAATAAGACCAACTTATTTACTAATTTTTATTAAAATATTTTATATTATGTATAAAAACCAAAAAACAAATAGTATTTAAGAAATATTTATGAAATTTCTGGAAGGTTTTAGAACATTTCAGAAAGATATAGAAAACTCCTGAATGTGGTAGAACGTTGTAAAGTGGAAGTATTGGTTCAATATTATAGATGATTCCAGAGTGTTTTGCAATAATATAAATTGAGGAGTAAGAGCTGTAACTTATAAAATCAAACACCCGTTATTCAGAAAGAGTGTCTGGTGCAAGTTTTGTGTGTTTCGTGATAAACATGGCAAGAAATAAGGAATTTGAGTGTTGAAAAAAGAAGTGCTATTCCATGAGAAGTATTGACAAAAAAAAAAAAAAAATTGGTGTTTCATTTAAAGGAGTACAAACTACCATTCGACGATTCAAGTAGACTAGCAGCTTAAAGGACAAACCATCATCAGAGCGACCGCGCGTAACAACGGAAGCACAAGATAAGATCATAACATTGATTTCTAAACGCAAACCGCTACTTACTACAACTGAGTTCAATAGAAACAGAGAAACTCCCATACCAACATCCACTGTAAGACTTAGTCTTAAACATGCAGGACTTCATGTTTGTGCAGCGGTCTGAAAACCCCTTATTAAAACAGGAAAATCTCAAGAAACAGTTGGTTTGGGCTAAGAGCCATCAACATTGGACAACTGAAGAGTGGAACAACGTGCTGTGGATGGATGATCATAAATTTGAAATTTTTGGATCCAAGTGTAGAGTTTACGTGATATGATCTGAATAAAAAAAAAAATGGTGCCACATTGTTTAGTGTCTACAGTGAAGCATCGTGGTGGTCCCATCCTACTGTGCTTGACTGCGGGCACTAAACTGTATGGCACCATGATCTGCGACTGCGCCTGTTTTTCTGGAGTGGGTGACGTCGTCAGAATTGAAGGAATTTTAAGAAAAGAATGCTATAAAAACATTCTTGAGCATTATGCAATATTCTCTGGACTTCGACTTTGTGGAAGGAATTTTATATTACAAGACAATGACCAGAAGCACAGCTCTAACTGTGCATGGACTTTCCAGCAACTTAAAAACAGGAGGGGTATTGCAAATTATGGTGTGGCTACCCCAGTTGCCTGATTTAAACCCAATAGAGCTTTTAGGGATCATCTAGACCGTCAAGTCTGCCCATCTTCAAAATTTATGGGAAACCATGCAGGTCGCTTAGAACAATGTTAGGCAAGTATTACGTATATCTACAAAAACTGTTTATACAAATAAAAATAAAAATAACCAGCGTAATTAGAACTATAAGACAACGTATTAAGTACAATATAAAATAACAATTATGTAAATAATAAGCAAAAACTTATCGTTTTTTTCGGAGCCTGTAACTCGCAGCTGTATTTTCTAAAGAGAGTCAGCGCCCTCTCCCTTATAAAATTAATCGTCAGAATGCCATATATGTGTAAAGCAGTGATAAAATCTCGTAGAGGATATTTTGATGAAAAATCAGTATAGTTGTTAATATTAATAATTTCAATATTTCGCTGTAAATTTTTCAATGCTAAATTTAAAAAAAAATCTTAAAATACTTTGTAGTGTGTTTTTTTTTTAAATTAAATTTTACATTGTAACAGCTTCTGGGTGTAAACTAAATTGATGGTGCATTGCAGTTTCAAGTGATATGAAACGTGGAGAGAAACTCAGTAAGTTCGAACGCGGAGAAGCAATTGGGTGCCAACATTGTTGAACTTGGTGTTAGGATTTCGGGAGGCTGTAAGGTCACATGGAACCCTATATGGAACTTTATGTGAAGTAAAAGACGAAAGCAGGTGAGAAAGTCGAATGGCGAAACAACCGACCGCATCATTTGAGAGAAAGAAACCTCAAGAATGATCCAAAATTGCCACTATGGTTGCAGCAAACACACTCGAGAGATCGAGCACCATACAAGAATCAATTTCCGCATGCACCACATCAATGCTCAGTGATGGTAACAATGGTGAGTTTTTCCAGAAATTGGGCATTGGAGGAATGTAAATGCGTTCTACTGAGCATATATTGCCATCTGATGGAAGCCAGGAAAAGCTTCCAAATGGACTGCACTGTCACGACTGTGACTGTATACCCCCAATATGCGCAAGGGTTTATTTGTCTGTTTACAATAAGTAATTTCACATATTCCTTTATTTTTTAATGTCGCTTTCTTAACAGAAATTTATAGAATTTTACTTTTTGTTACAGAAATCAAATCTGCCTCAAAGATTGCAGAAATGATTACTGAAAACGTAGGTGAAAAAGTTTTATCAAGAGATAGGATATTTGAATAGTATAAGCTTCAGAGACGGACGCGATATCGTTGGAGATGATGCAAAGTACGGGATACCTTTCAGGCCTGACGTGGCAGAGTGGTTAAAGTTTAGTAGCACACGCGTTTGAGTTGACTGTGATTAGAGCAACTGCTACATACGGTTAATGATGGCATTCTTAACAAAATTAGCTGCGAACTCCTCTGACTTATACGGAACATGTTGCTTTAGTATCAACAAAACATTTTTTTCAGCAGAAATGAACAACAAACTTGTCTTCCACGTTAAAAGAGCTGAAGACAGACTCTAAAGTTTGAATATCATATGATACTTGCCAAACCATCATATTTGATATTTTAATCATGAAAAACATTAAGCAACCTTGTCGCTTCCAAGCTTGTAACAGCAGATCAGACAGAAACAGGAGTTTAAAAAGAAGTGGTTACAATCGTGAGGCAGGTTTCTTAAAACAACAGTGACAGGTAAAAGTGGTACCTTTTACCTGTCACTGTTGTTACCTTTACCACCCGCAGAGAATTGTCTGAATGGTAATCTTACATGTCCCTCAGGAAGATAAAAATTCGGATTGAAAGGACTAACAATAAGGTTCTGCCAGAATTATTTTTTGAATATAAGGCAAAATAAAATAGATTAATAACAATCTTAATAAAAGTACGGATTTATATGAGCCGTACTGTTATTAAGACTACGTACTTAGAAATTAAAGAATGCCAAACCTCATTGCAGGTTAAAAAAAAAATTGAACAATGAGTACAGTAATTTCAGCAATTTCTGAACTCCTTTCCAAACACTGTAACTGTCTTATAACATCTCCCTTATTCACCCGAGTTCGCGCCATGTACTTTTTATTATTTTTACTTTTCCCCCCAAAAAACTAGAGCACTGATTAGAGGGAAAAAGTTACCATTTCACATATCCATTACCTCTAAAAGTTTATCCAGTTCCTCCTTGAATTTATAATGGCAACCACGAAAAAAAAACAATCGAGGAACTTGGACTCTGAACAAGCTTTTTTCAATTACATAAATGATGGGGAAAATGAGTAAACAACTATAATTATCATTTTGAAAATTCTACATGTTATTTTCCTTTATCTAGGCAAACTGTTTATATTTGCCTAGATAAAAATTCAGTCCTGGAACCTTTTGAACCAATGTTGTGTGAGTACATTATTATGTGAGATAAACCTTCCATAGCCTCAAGAAGTGTATTAGAGTAAAGTTTTTTTTTCCCCAAACAAACGTATTAAGAATAAGCTCATAAACTAGAAATCGAAACCTTTCTGATATGAAAGAGTCGAATTAAATATCGTATTTAGAAAGGCTAAGGTTAGTGGATACTAGTTTCAATGGTACAGAAACAATGAAACTTATATTACAACAATCCAGACAAAAATTATTCTCGGAAAATATTCGATCAGTAATTTTGAATAAAATGGATTTTTATTAAAAATTCAACGTGTGGACCCACCTTTGGTATTGATGTTTGAGAATAACAGCACTGGTCCATTGCGGAAGACTTTCGACCAATTCACGATAACAGCCATCTGGAATTTGGTTTAATTACGTCTCCTGCAATGCAGTTACATAACAATAACTGAGACGCATCAAATGATCGCATCCTGATCCAGCATTCCAGCTCATCGAATTATGTAATCTCATTTTCCATAATTAGATGAGTTGGATGCTGGATCACGGTGCTTATAAAACTGACTTTATCGGTTGTTGTTATTTGGTTTTTTAGGAGCATTAGCAACTAAAGCCATATTGCTCCGGGATATGCGGTGGTCATTCCCTGACCTTTCCGCATTCTCCGTATTTGGTGGTCACGGGCTCGAACCCCGGTCTAATCAAGAAGCGTGTACTACGCACTGCTGCTCCTGCCCACCTGGCTACGGAGGCGCAGACTTTATCGGGCGGAGCATTAAAGTGCTGAAAGTTAAAGGTCTAGTTTAGACCACAGATCTGTCGAAAATATCAATATACGAAGCGGCATTCGAACTAAGACCAAACGGTCGCCGCTCGAAGCGTCACAAGAAGCAGTCCCACACGATGACACCTCTACCTCCGAACGCCTTGTTGGGACGATGCATTGCGGCAGTGTCTTCTGGTAATTCTCCAACCCAAACCAGCCCGTCAGACCTGATTACTGACTACCGCAAATCGTTGCTTCATCAAATCGGAACTTCTTTTATGTTTCAGTCCACACACGATGGGCAACGCATCACTGAGTGGCTCACTCCATCAAGTTCCAGCAATTTCTCTGAGTGCTTAAACTTAAAATCGAATTGATATTTGGAGGTCCTGTGTCACGTAAGGACGTCTTCGGGGATGATGTAACCAGCGTCTTCAGAGTTTGTCAACCCATATTCGTCACTTTTCTTGGTTCCCTGGTATGTGCCTTAACTGTTTATTACCTTTCCTCTTCCAACTTTTCACATTATCGAGAAATTACTGACATAACCGATAATCACACATCTTTGGACTCTGTCTCCCTTACCGTGACTCACACTGGCTGCTACCGATATCTTTTCTTTTCTTTATATTTTTATGCCTGTTCGTTATCTGCATACTCTACCTCCCCTCACTCATCACCTTCGGAGATGTGTTCGAATACTTTTTACTGGATAATGTTTTGGAGCTTGGTTAAAGATGATAAAGCACATCGGGCGGAGTAGCTGCAACGCATCCCATTTTAAGGAAAAAATGTTCATAAGTGAGCACAGGAACTTAAAACAAAATTATGCAGCAATCTCTCCAGGGGAAGCAATGTTGGTTCCAAATGGAAACTCTCCTATAAGTGATTAAACATCCCAGAGAAACTACTCCCCGAATATAGAAACTATCAATAAACAACGAACAAATCAAGTCATGCCTATCTATATTGGCAGATGTCATCACAAAGGAAGAAAAAATTATCTGCATCTAATTAATACAATTCATTATGTGATTGTCAAAGGAGCAGTAATTAGAAAATATTAAACTTCAATTCCAAACCCAAAGATTTTGTAAAAAGAACTTTATTCGAAATGCCAAACAAAGTAAGAGAGAGAGAGAGAGATACGCTTCGCAAATATTTGAAAGAATTCGTTTTGGATGCGAAAGACTGTTGAAAATTGAAAGAAATTTTTGGCCAATGAGTAGAGGCGAAATTAAAACCTAACACATGACATGTTCATTAATGATTATCACGTTCTTGCTGTTAACTGCCAATTGTTTTCTAATAGGGTACACTTTCAGTGGAGTAGCGAATTTAACTATCCGACATTTATTTGAAAGAGGTATAGCCATTTAAATAACCAAGTAATGCAATTGAAAGACTCGTGTTAGTTCGCCAAAATAAAAGAACCCTCAGCTTTAGAGAACAAATTCAATTAAACGGAATGAGGAGAAGGGGAGGGGAAAGCGATGACTGGGTTGGTTGTTAGGAAAAGTTTGGAAAGGAGTCAACACACAGAACAATTATGAAATCACGTGGTACACAGGGGACATTAATGTGAAATCTACAATTTACACAGCTGACTGTCCAGCTGGAAGCCACCATCACTCTACCACCTCGTGAGTACGACGGCGTAGTGCGGGCTCCTTTCAGACTTTTTCACTGTCTGCAGGCGACTAATTGTTTTAATTAAGTGTACAACTCTTTTGTTGTTGTCGTGTAAATTTGTTCGTTTCTTGTCCCCAAACTTAAGTTTCTGTCTCGTAGTAGGATGCTTAATTAAATTAGAGCAGAACGAAACTCGACGTTGTTAGGACAACTTGGAGGCTGCTGCAAGCCAATTTATAATTATTAACACGGAGTAATCTTTGGACTTTTCTGGCAGCAAAGGAGAAGAAAATTACTTGAAAGTGCTTCAGCTCTTCTTCCTGAAGAGCACGCGAAGATTAAGACATATAACTCAACATATTTTGAAATACTTTACCGTAATCAGTACATTAAGGATAGTCTCAATTATTCGGGACCGGTTTCATTGGTTCAGGTTTATATGAGAGATGCCCACAAGGAATCAAAATAATAATAATAAATAAATACCCGAAGTTATTGTTATTATTAAATATTTCAGGAAACTAAATCTAATTTGAGAACTATAAATAAATTTAGTTTTCAAGATGTTTATTTACGAAATATTTGCCCAGGCTGCTTGCTCTAGTGAGAACAGTATACAAAATTCCAAATACGATATTCAAACTGATATGTTGCTGATTCACTTCAGGGGATCAGAAAAACGAATGGGAAGTATACTTTTACCGGTAAGAGAAATAAGAAAGGAGTAACAAAAAGCTGGATATCAAGAAGTTTACCTTAGAACTAGCGTATTGCAGATTACTGGAATAAATTGGCTGTCATGGTGGTCGAGGCGGAGAGTTTGGAAAAGTTCAAAGCGGAATTGGAGAGTCACTTTATGACGATGTCTCCATGAGTGATTAAGAATTGTTTTTCCCCTGAACAGAAGCAGAAAATATCCGCTTCCTTGTATCATTTAGCCATTATAATCCTAATACTATTTCAATAAAAAATAAGAAGCTGATTACGCAGTAGGCTTCGGAATTGGCCGTTTAATTCAGTTAATTAGTATAACCAACATAAAGATCTGAAGTTAATTTTTAATAAAAGAATTTGTAAAAGATTTTGCGAATTTCCTTCAAGTTTGACTCATTTCAAATAATTGGGAAAAGCTTACTGTAAAAAGACTATTTCAATTAAGTGTTTCATGATTCTCATCACAACTGAAAAGTAATAACCTCGCTAGTACCACCTGCTACATTAAATTAATACAGGTAAGTCGTTCGGGGAGTGCAACGGTATACATGTTTGAGTTGACTGCTGTTAGAGACCACGTGACCGACAAATAGGTTTAATGATAATGTTTTTGCTAAATAACCAATTATAAACTCCTGTGACCTATGTACCGGAGTATAAACATATTAATTCATTTATATATTAGTCCACAGAAATTAAAGTCCAGTAGCCAATCTTTTTACCTACCAAAATAGGATTATACCAAAAATACGAAAGATTCAAAAGCCTTTTGTGTTTGAGATTACCATGAACACAATTATTCTGGTTTAAGCATGCTAATAAAATACTGTTTTTGCTAGAACAGTCTATCAAAACTGCTCAATATTGATGCTTGTCCCAGAATAGTCTTTCATGATGGGAGTGAGGAGAAGTACTGGGGAACTGAATGGTAAGTAAATGAAATTAAGATCAATGGATCGAAGTTTTATTTGTATTTCTTTGATAGTGCATACGAGGTGCTCCCCTTGCCATGACAACACAGATGATGGTGCAAAATTCGGCCGCCGGATGATAACAGTGTACGAGTATACACTTTCATGGATAGTTTGACGAACAAACAATTTCGTCTCGCTCCCTTAAGCGTTACTGCACGCCATTTCCGAATAAGATGGTGTTGCGCAACCGTTACAGTTTGTTTTACAAGGATGGCGGATTTGAAGAACGCCATTATCACAATAAGCATGTTCGGAATAACCGGGCAGTCCTTTAGAAGGCCATCGGAGGAGATGAGACGTGGGTTTAAGAGTATGAAGATACAAAGCAGTTTTATCAGCAGAAAAACGACTGGAAAAAAATAAAGAAATATCCTAACATTAAGAGACCTTATATGAAACCTGTGCGTGCTTGGAATTAATAAACTACGTATGAAATACAAATTCAGAAGTCATTTCCAGCATGCCGGAATATAAATAAATTTATTTATTGAATCTTTTTATTATACCATCAGTAAGCTAGGAGGGTATACAAATACTTAATGATTTTATACAGATACAAATATTTGAAAAGGAACATGTGTGGTATAATTTAATAAAAGAGCTTATTTTTAATTATGAATAGTTCTTTTGCTCTCGTCAGAAATCCTCTGTTAATATATATAAAATAAATTTTCTATTTATAACATAGCGGGGAGACAGCCATGCAATTTGAGTTTACAAGATAGAACAAGAATCTAGACTGCTTGAAAAGTTTTAAATGCTTAATAACATTATTTCGTTGAAAAACAAAGCTCATACTGTCTTCACCGTATCCGTCCGCATATAACAACTCAAATTCCAGTATACGGATGTGGGATGTCAAGCCATGCCAAATTTTATTAAAATCGGACTGATAGAAATTCGGCATTCCCTCGCCCCCCCCCCCAGTAAAATTTACAGTTAATATCTTACATAAACGGAAGTATAATTCGTACGTTTAGGCATTATTCTATATGGAAAAGTTAGACCAGCGGTTCCCAAACTGGGGTCAGTAGACCAGTGCTAGGGGGTCCGCGAAACGATCCTCCGGAACTGGTCACATTATTCGTTTTATGTATAGCAAATTAATGATAAATAAGGTTATTATTATATATTTATGTAAAAATAAGAATAAAGTTGAGTTGTTTTAAACATAAAACTTTGAATTTTCTTTTCAGAAAACCCAATGTTTATACATATGCACACATATATATATATATGGGGTCCCCGAACTTTTTTTCATTTTTTAAGGGGTCCGCGAACTTCTTTCATTTTTGAAGGGGTCTGCAAACTTCTTTCATTTTTGAAGGGGTCCCGTAGATCTCAGTAGTTTGGGAACCACTGAGTTAGACCATCATATTTTAGTTCTGTTAGTCCCTGGATAGATTTAATAATCAATTCACCCCTCAACCCCAAGAAATCTGTATTAATTTGGGTGTTCGAGCATTAATCGAGAAAGAAAAGTCGGATCGAAACCAAAATTCAGCGTATATTTTTTGTCCCCTAGGGTGTTTTCGATATAATTCTGATTCCATCCCTCTATACAGAAACACTGCGATAATTTTGAAACATCAGATCCGAAGCTTTTAAAAATTTCAGCTCTTGTGTAGAATATTCTTATCTTTGTACCAAATATATCATGCCGACAGGATAATCCATATCCGCGTGCATTCGTCACTACCTCCCAAAAGAAATTTTATCCAAATATCACCTTACGGCTATCCAAAATGAGCATCATTTGGTAAGACTTTAAATACTTTTCTGAATAGAGCATGAAAATTTTAGCCAGTTATTTTATAATCAAATGCGTATGAAATGTAGCGCAATGCCTTACATTATATGAGATGAATACGCAAAGGTTTTAAAATTATAAACTCGACTCCACGTTATTTAAATGATTTACCGAGTCCTGAAGTAGAAATTAGACATACTTATTTCCTACAAAAGGCAAGCCAAATATATTAAATATTACAATATTTCTGACGTTTCGGAACAAATTTAGGTATCCGCAATCAAGATAAAATAAAATAAAATTCAACAGGTAAAAGGCCTCTACCAAGTTTGGCTAAATTCTATTTCAGGGACTCAATAACCATTTAAAATTGCATAAACATGGAATCAAGTGTATATATTTTTAAATTTCTGACTAACTTATTAGCATTTTTTTAAAGCATTTATACAAGGTTGCCGAGTACCGGAATTTTCTGTCTACTACTGTATTTCCTATCAAAGCAAGAATGTTTCTAGTAGTTTATCTCAATTCGTTCATCAGTGTTAAAAATGATTTTCTCGCCTCAAGAGAAACAGTGTTGTGCTAATTGGTTTTTATTGCTGATTACAATCCAGGAAAACAGTTCATAGTACCTGCTAAAGAGCCAAATTTTTTTGTGAGGAATACAGTTCACGAAGTAGAATAATATTAATACGCCTGCTTGTTTAAATGTGTACGTCAGTAGTACCGACATATTTTTACTGAACTGAAACTAGTACTTGTTATTTATAAGTATTAAAAAATACTTATAATTTTTATAAAGTTTGTATGTTCATTTTTACGAAGTCAAATACTTAAAAAAGTTTGGTATAATTCTAAATGATTATTACAGAGAAATCGATGGAAAAATTCAACAGGTGATAAAGAATGGCATCCTGCTTAGTTAAATATTCACATCTGAATTTAAATTAAAACAGTTTCCCAGGATGCATTTAAACACTTTGCTGACCAAATTTTCAGCTCATCATCCAATTTTCATTTTACATCGTTTCCAAATTTTTTTATTTATTTTTTTTTATTACATTCAGAAGCTCAAGTACTTATATACTAAACGGAACACCAAGTTAGTTTTCTCTTCAGCATTTAAGTCAGATTTCCAACTGCAACACATTTCACTAATCACAAAAACGTTTCTTTATTATTCAGTAACCGAAAAGAAATGGCTTTTTTTTCTTTTTTTTTTTTTTTCTAAAAAAAATATTATGACTTCCAGAGTTGACAGGTGATAAAGAACGGCACTCTGCTTAGTTAAATATTCACATCTGAATGAAAATCAGTAACTAGGAGTAACGCCAACTGGCTACATAACAACGTAAACAATCAAAGGAAAAAGCCCTTAGTACAAACTTCGGTTAGTGCATATAGATCTTTTTATCAAGCGACCACAGGCGCCTACAATTCACCACGCAATACAGCTGCATCTATTTCTAACGTGAGCACTTTCACACAAGCTTCTTTTACATCCCAACAATTACCCAAACTGTGTCGTCTACGAGTGGGAAAAGTCCGCGCAAGGCAGTTTACAAGACTGCCTCTTCCTAATACTATCTCTTCGATCAGGCATAATAATAAGGGAGCAACAATGAAGTGGTTCTATGGCCCACGGAATTACGGGAAATAAGATAAGTACCCTACGTGCATAGAGAAATATGGATATTATACCAAAGCCTTCCACTGTTCAAAGACTCGAGAATGGGCAGGTGATGGAAGAATACGCATAAAAAGTTAAATCACAGCCAGTCACGCTTGTACGAAGCTCCTTTGGCACCAATTCAAGTCAACAATAGCTTAATATATTCACACACGCGTGCCAGCTATTGACGCCAATAATCTCTATTCATCCAATGGCTAAAGGAGAATTGTCCACGCATATTAGACAACCAATCTCCGAAAGTTCTGCGGACTTTTATTTAAAGCTGCGTCCGATTTTGCCGAATAACAGTTCTCAGCCAACTTTACAGTACGTAGCAAAAGGAACTATTTGAATCATTCTATTTAAAGGCTGCGAAAGTTGGATTGAAACGTTTTTCAAGAAGCAAACTACATGGCCTGCTTTTTATAACTCGATACAATTGAATTCGATGAAATGATCGGACAGTATGATATTTAATTATAGTCATCAAATATACACATGCAACGTTCTCGTACATAAAAATAAGTGGCCATGATCTGTAGACAATGATATTCGACATTCTTTAAAAAAAACCAAAAAAAAAAAAAAAAAAAAAACCATAAAGAGTGATGTTAACTCGTATTGTAAATCATTTTATATTTAACAACCACTATAAAATAAGGACTCTAGTTTGTTTTTAAGTTTACGTCATATATGTGTGTTATGAAATTTTTATATAGCGGTCTTGACGTCGTTTATTTGACTTTTAATGCAACTCTTTTTTTTTTTTTTTTTTTTAAACAGCTTCAAAGGATACAAATTGCTCTTCCTGAAGAAAAATAGAAATTATAAGCTAAAAAGGAAAAACCGAGATAATAACTCAAAATTACTCCAGTTTATAGACGTAGTTAACGTCATTAATTTTTACCAACCATTGGAACACCACCTCCTCAATCCTCCCAAATGGTCTATGAACTTTAATACCATTTTAAATGTATAACAAAAACAATCTTGAAATGGACTTAATGTGAGAAAATCGTGGGACTATAAAGAACACAAAAAATTTTCTCGGAAGCGGTCACTTGGGGAGTAATCAGCTACAGAATGTTGGTAATATCTCAACCACAGTCAGCTGTCAGGGAAATTGCTCTGAGAATGTCCAAGGACAAAACTCTACCACATCAGTGTATGGTCACTCAAGCGAGGACATCAATCATTGCAAATTATTTAATTGTTACAATTTTCATGCGTGTGCTTGTAAGGGTGCCTCTGCATGGCGTTTTGGGAAAGCAGCAAGCTATTACAGAAATATCCCCTAATCAAAACACTTGGTACGTAATGAACTAAGAAAGAGAAAGAACTTGGCGAAAACTCAGAAATTCTGCTGATTAATGAAGAGCATCCTAGCAGATGTATTTTGCAATAAGATTAACTGTTGAGCTAATTGCCATCATGTTGGCGCATTGTCAAATTACTGTTACACGTAAATACTAACTATTCCAGAAAGTGAAATTTTGATCTTACTATGATTTCTTTTAATACCGACAACTTTAATCCTTTAAATCCGTTTTTACTCCCTCCTAAAGTCTAATCGTCCGCTCTTACACAAGTCATTTGTTTTCAAGTAGCGAAAGATATTTCAGTGCAAATTCCAGGTTAAAAATAGTTCCGCAAGATTTTCCATGAGAAAAATAATTTTACGATCTTTATTATGCTTGTTTGTCTTTTAATGAAAGGGGAACATGCCAAAAGGAAAAATGTCGCATCAAATGTCTAGGATGAAGGTTTTTCAGATGTATTAACAATATTTTAGTGCGAATTAAGAAAGCCTGCCGTAGCCGAATGGTCAAGTACAACGATACAGAGTAGGTGCATTTGAGTTACCGTGGTTCAAGGTCATGTGACTACTAAATACGGGCTGTTCTTGTATTCTCTCTATTTTGTGAACTCCTATAATCATATGTGGTCGTCTTGGAATGTAAACAGAAATTTATTTTATTTTTAAATATCCAAGGTATTTTTAAATATCCAGAAAACCACTGACTAGAGAAATGGTTTTCAAAGCGTGTTCTGTAGGTGAACAAAAAAATACAGGTATCACCATTACTTTTAATTGACTCTTAATACGGTCACTTTCTAATTATTTATTATAACAATAATATAAGAGTGTAGGCCAGGATAGCAGTTAAGACATTTAGCATATAACATTAGAGAATCGAATCTAAATGTAGATCTTTATTTGCTTACTGGCTCCGAGGAGAGTCTAAACAGATAATTCGGTTCCTTCAGTTAAAGAATCTTCGTCTTACGCAGTCATTATAAAGAAAAAAAAAAAAAAACGTTTTGGAAAATAAAACCAAATAAAGATGCTAAAATCATGTCTCTGTTTTATACATACCAATAAATTTAAATATTCAATATTTTCAGCTCTCAGTGTGAGACCGATAACAATATATGCATAAAAATTTAAACATCATTTATTTCCCACAGATAACTTTGGCACATTTCGAATGGCACTGTAAGGAAGCCCTCGAACACAAAGAATCGTTGACATAAATAATGGTATGAAAAGCCGGTTTTTCTCGAAAGGAAAATAAAATTACAGCTGTGTATAAATTATAAAGGACGTAATATTTTTAATATTAAATATTTAATATTTTAATTTTAATTTAATATAATAATATTAATTATTAAAAATTTGATAATTTTTAATAATTTATACACAGGTGTAATTCTTATTTTGGCAATGAAAAACTTTGAATGTAACTACGGTAATTTTTAATTAAGGTAGAGGTAATTCAGGTTATGAGGTGTCGGTGTATCGTCTCTCAACTGCGCATGTCCGAAGGCGGGTTTGTTTAAAGGATGTAAAGAACCAGGGAAAATCTTTAAACCGTCGGTTAACGCATACCAATTTAAAAAGTATGTGTTCCAGTCGTTTCACAGATGGGATCCGAACCGGGACTTTTAAAATAGAAAGTGGCATACCGATATGCTCTCAAGGAAGCCTTCAGGTTAGCTTCCACTGATCCCACTAGTCCATAGCCAAGAGTATTAACAATTTAGATTCAATAAACTGATTTTATAATACAAACAATAACACTAATTTGCCAAAAAGACAAACCATTGTTGGATCCATTCGTTAGCGATTCAGATTTTGAAACAAAAAAAAAATGTACACTGCTCGACAAAATTAACAGAACACGTAGAAAACGTGGTGTAACTAGTGCAGCTTGCGATGAAGCGGGACAAAATTTGGTATAGTAGTGTACCACAGAATAACGATGAAATGAGGATACAGCGAGAAACTTCGGACAGGCATAAGGAACATTTATAGGGGTTGAATAAGAATTACCAAAAAAGGCCGCATTACAGAAGTCGATATAAGATGCTCGAAAATATGGTCACACGACATCAGTACGGTGTATGGCTCCCCCAACGGCTAAACAGGCCTAACAGCGGTGAACCATGCTTTATAATAAGGGTGTCTATAAGATTTTATGGCAACAAATCCCATTCTTCCACCAGCGCACCTAGTGACCAAGGAGTTGGCTTTCGGTGTGCAATGCGACTCCCAAAGCGTCCCACACATGTTCGATCGGATTTAAGTCTGGTGATCGCGTTGACCAGCGCAGTCGTTGGATATCTTTAGTTTCAAGATATTCCTCCACCACTTGAGCTCTATATACAGCGGCGTTGTCGTGCATGAAAAGAAAATCTGGGCCAAAGGCAAGCGTAAAAAGGAGCACACAGGGTTCGACGATCTGTTCTAGGTACCTCTGCGGAGTTAAGAGTACCCCTATCAAAAACATGAAAAGGGTGCGGCCACTGATCATTATCCACCCCACCATAAGTGTCCCTTTCTCAGATGTTGGAGGAGGAGCACCGCATTCCTCGTTGTTTCCAGATGAAATAACGTTTAGAATCTGTTTGCAGGCTAAAAGGGAACTCATCAGAGAACAGAACTGTACTCCATTTGCCAGGGCTCCATCACATGTTCATGGCACCAGTTTCGACGAGCTGTACAGTGGTTTGGGGTTAATGATATACAAATCACTGGTTTCCTTCTTGCGTAGGGTCCACTTGAATTCAGCCTTCTGAACACAGTCCGGTTGGAAATGTTCTCACCTGTGGCAGCAGCAACCTCAAGAGACAGTCCATAACAGGACATCGTAGGATTCCGCCTTGCTGTTAGAGCCAGACAGCAGTCTGTTATGATTTATGTTGCCCTCGGGTAACTTTAGCCAGCTCTTCCTGTAATTGTTGCTATCTCCTGAAACTGCTTCCATAGTGCCGAGACGACACTGCGTGACACATTAAGCCAATGTGCCTCCGCCTTTGAATGCTCGCTTTCAAGTCGTCCAAAAGCACACCATCTCAAAGAATCAACTAAACGATGATGACTTGCCATTCTGAGTACTGTACTGGAGATGTGGCTAACCCACTAAGCAAGCCAAAAAACAGGGATGAAGTGATGTGGTCGCAACCAGTGTTTTTATAGGCATGAATAATTTGCATAATGTACAGCTCTGGTGATGGTGGTGGATCGATTTCTATTGGATACTCTGAATTTGCATGCGAAGATGCCTATTTTTTCAAATATTCGCCTTCGACGACAATGTTCACAATAAAATATTCATGAAAAACATTTTGTTCTATTAATTTTGTCGAGCAGCGTACTAATTTTACAGCTAAAACAAAACTAAGGTTCTAAACTCCATTAATAAAACAACAGCCGCTTTCAATGTATACGAGTGATTAACATGTTGAACCTTCGTAGCCATTATGGCTGTATTCGAGGTGACTGCACTAAACTAATTAAATATATAAATACAATTATTTATTTATTGTACTGATTTCATTAGAATCTTTGAAAACTAGGAAATCAAACAAAATCAATTCCGCACCCAAATATGTTTAATACTTTTAGTGAAATTTCAATTTTAAGATTCTAGGAATAATCTTGAATAGTTTCATTAAAGGTGTAATAACCCTCATTATATAATACAGTGTCCTTATACACGTAGGTTCGGTTTCATAGGGAAATATATCTTTAACCTTCCCCTCCCATTTCTTGTTGCGGTTAAAATAACACGCGATGGCTAATACGGAAGAAAGTTGTACTCGTTAGGAAAAAGAATTTTACCACCAGGCACAATAAAACGCGTCTTGGACATCGATTTGTTAGTCAGATATTTTCAAGATTCAAAGACCGGAAGTGCGATGATAACTGTAGGGCAGGTGATCCGAGAACTTCAGCTGCTTCGGAAAGCAGTACTGATATACAGGGTAATTACACATAAAATAACTTCCGGAGCTTGAAGTCTTGTATCTCTTACAAGTACCTGTTAGAGAGTTGAAATTTTGGAATATTCCCATACTAGGAATGCGTTCGAGAAATCTAATGTTCGATTTGCATAACTGCATAGTTTCAATGCATTCTGTGTGAAAACTGTGATTCTATGATCGGTTTGCCTGTTTTTCTGGATGAAAGACCCGATTTCCGTGGGGAAAAACAGTATGCAATGTTGTGAACGTTAGTAGTGGTTCATATAGAAGAAATGCTATACAGTTATTTTTTGTGTCTTAGTTTATTTGTCCTAATACTAATTATCCTCCGCATGGGGCACAAACTGGAACTATGCTATCATGCATATCCAACGTCGGATATCTCGAGTGCATTGCCTAATACAGAAATATTCCAAAATTACAAATATTTCTAAGTAATTTGAGGAACATAAGGCCCCAGAAACCTCGGAAATAAATTATTTTATAATACCCCTATAGCCCGCAGTTAGTCCACATCACTACTTTTTGAGGAGGATGATGGTGATGACTGTCACCATTCTGAAAGCATCCATACTTTGATCTGTGGACGGTCTAAGAAAAGCAAACACACTACCAATATAAAGCTTCAAAAAAATAATAAAGAAAGAAAGGAGCTTACCTAAAACATCAATAAAGAAAAATAATATAGAACAGACACAATAGGCACACCGGTAATTTCAGTTCAATCCTTTTTTTGTTGAAGGCAAAGTCAAATAGTGTTTCTTATCCGAAAAAGTTCTTTTGATACAATTATTGATTCTCCGTGTAACTCACATTAATGATGAGGCACAAATCCGATCTGGAGCTCACTTCCCATCCACATTCGCTCCAATATGTAGGGTGTCATACTAAAAACAGTCTCCTTGATTCTAGTTTTTAAGTCCGATAAATGTGTTGTGAGCAATGGTCTGTGCACAGCAATTTTTGCAGTGCACATCTGCTCCTGCCCACCTTTAATAGGTGCTACACACCTATTAAAAAAAAAAAAAAAAAAAGAAATCCGCAGGTGTGAAGATCCAAAGAATAAATGAGGTGGAAAACCAATCGATCCACCTGCTAACCTAACCCAGAAAGTATTCTCTAAAATTTACACATTTTGCTGAAAGTGTGGTGCTTCGTCATGCTGGAACAAATTTTCCCCGTCAATTAAGTCTCATGAATTTGGAGGAACAATTTCTCCGGCATACCTAAGTAAAGTACCTGTGATGATGTTTTTTTCACAAAAAAAAAAAAAAAAATCAGGCCTAATAAAAAATAATAATTCATATTCATACATAGATCTATTAATGGTGGCGTATCATCCTGTGGTGCAGATGCTCCAAGACCATAAGCTCGTGATGATACTTCACTATCTAGCAATAGATTTTTTACTTTAATTGCATATACTGGTTGTTGTTGTTATTTGGTTTTTAGGAGCATTAGCAACTAAGGCCATATTGCTCCGGGGATATGCGGTGGTCATTCCCTGACCTTTCCGCATCTGGTGGTCACGGGCTCGAACCCCGGTCAAATCAAGAAGCATGTGCTACGCACTGTTGCTCCTGCCCACCTGGCTACGGAGGCGCCCAACATACACTGGTTATTAAGTTGTTTATACACAAATGATTTTAGGTGGCCCTCCTTTTCTTTACACTGTCTTGGTATTATATGGTAACCATAATATATAAAGAGTGAATGTTACTAGGAAGTGATGAATGTATGGCCCTATTAATAGGTGTGCGTGTGTACGCACATTCAATGGTCGAAATGGTGCCGGTTTGTGGGTTTTTTTTTTTTTTTTTTTTGTGATGTTCTTTAGGATCAATAGCTATATGATCCCTAAACAACATAATTCGGTGTCTGAGTTTGGTTTGCTGCTCGAAATTAATACTCTTATTTTTTGGATAGACATGTATATGAATACAAATATATACTGTTTTTTTTTTTTTTTTTTTTGAGCACTGACTACTTCACGGATGATCCATATGTTACGTGTGCTGAAAACCTGAATAACTCAAAGGAGAAAGGGAAAACTGCCCTTCACCTGAAATCGGCTGACTACAACCTCGATAAGACGCCTTTAACAGTTGCTCCAGTTACCGAATTTGAACCTGGACAGCTCAAAACTGGTGACAAGTGGTAAAGTCACTGCATTTCAAGAAAGGCACATATACAGCCGCGTGTAAAGTATCAATTTCAAAAAAAAAGTGCTACATTATTAAGATCTTCCTTAAAGTATTATCATGTTGAAGTTATTTAACGTTGGGTATTACATGAAACTGATATCCAACCATCAGTGAAGAGGGCTTTGCTAACAGCATTCATTCATTCATACATTAAAGTAAATCAGTCACAATATTAGCTGGTTTCAGACGCAATTTCTGAATATGATTTACAAGAAGTTTAATATGAAACTCTATTAAGCCCGTTCTAAACTTTGTTGAAATGTTTTACATCTCTCATATAGTAACAGAGAAACACACAGAGTAAAAACTTTACAAATTAACTATACGATAAATTAATATAAAAAGAGAATTTTCTAATATTATTTAATATATCAATTATTTAACATGCACCTACAAGAGATAAATTTAACTTTATGAGACATTTATAATGCTGTAGAGACCAATGATTGTCTCTTCCAGTGAAGTTTAAAATTAATTCAGTAATTGCTATCTTCTAGCTGTCAAGTTTAAGGAATTATCGGCTACTAGAAACTGGAAACCATTACAAAGCAAAAACATGAGTCAGTGGAGTGATCTCGCATTAATATCAAGGCACGACAGCTCGGCTGCCGCAAACAGGGCAGAATGTCCGTCTACAAGATGTAGTTCCGATCAGAGATGGACGCTATAAAATAAAGCTGTGGGCGATGACAGTTTAGGAAGATGGTAAATTAGCTGCTACACATCAAGCCATGGCCGACCTACCGACAGAGGGAGGGAACTGGGCTTGTTGACGAGGACAGCCCACCACAATACGCCGTACCTTTTCAACTGTCACCGTTGACGGATGAGGGTCATGCCTTCGCTGGCTAGACGCCGGGTTCTGTAATTAACACTACAGGCAAAAGACAATTGCGATGACTAAGCTATGCAGCACAGAGAGAGAGAGAGAGAGAGAGAGAGAGAGAGAGAGAGAGAGAGAGAGAGAGATCGCCTCTAGTCCTTTAGGAACCTGTCAAGGGTCTTTGCAGTTCGGGGCGCTGGTGCTCCACAAATTTCAGAATGCAGGAAATTGGCGGAAGATGATTCGTGCTTGGAAGAACTTGACGATGCATCTAAACTGTGACGAATAAAAACAAGTTTCACACGCGAAAACGGAAGTGGACTGATGAGCAATTTCTATTTTATTTGCGTGGGAATATTCATTTCCTAGAGTCCAGCTGCTTACACTTCCTGAGCAGCCGTTTATCGCACATTTATATGTTGTAGTACAAAGAAGTTCCCTGATCCCTATTAGGACTCCGTAATACAAATATGTGAAGTATTTGAAAGAAGTTGTGCAGCTTTTGCAATTATCACGATTAACGAAATGAAATTACATCTTGCATTAAAAATGGATATAAAGAATTGGGAAGCCAGTCGTTTAGCTTTTGAATAATTATAAAGCAGGTGAAGTGTAAAAGCTTCAGCCGTATGTGATGAAAGTACTTTTGTGGTGATTTAAGCAACTATACGAAGCAGTCCCAAAATCTATTATACCACTGTATATATAAAAACAAACAAACAAACAAACGAAAAATAACTAAAAGAAAAAATAAATAAAAGGCAGATGAAATAAAATTTATATTTAAAATTATAAAACATCTCTGCATAAAGCACTTATTACCAAACTAACAACAATCATCAGGAGCAATTGCTTCATATTATCTATATTAAACAATTTTAAATAGAGCTATTTTTAATAAATACGATTATTTGATATTTCAGAATCACACAACCTATACTCTCAATAATACTGAATAAACATATAAAAAGAAATAAAATTGTTGCACTCTTTACATGGGACAGCAGTCGCATCCCCAAACCTTTTGCACGGATCAATGTACTTACTGGGTGTTTCAAAATCGCAGGGAACAAATGTAGGAGCATATTCTACAGCTAAAATTCAAGAAAAAAGTTCCAATAAAGATATGTCTCAAAAGCCTATTTCCGAGATACAAAATAAAAAAGAAATTGAAATAAAGCTCTAAAAGGAAAATATCCATTTTGTATAATGCAATGTTCAGCGCGACCACATCTAATCGTTTCAGGATTATTCTTAATGGTTTGAGCAATTTCCAAAATGCGATTTCTCAGTTCGTCTTGAGTGGTAATATACGTAGAATAAATGATGGGTTTCATGTGACCCCACACAGATTAATCTAAAGGTGTAAGGTCGAGTGATCATAGTAGCCACTGTATAAGGCAATTCCGACTCCAAACCTCTGTACACCATAATTAAAAAGTCAGAAAAATAACGAGGAAAAAAGTGGCCTGGTATATCGTGTTGCATAAACCACAACAATCTTCCAATAGTTCTCACAAACTGTTCTGCAGAATGCCACTCCTGAAAGCCTTTGTGGTAAAAAAATAAGGACCAATAAGAATACCACACCAAACAATAGCCATCAACAGAGGTGATTATATCACTTACGCGAGCGATTTGAAGTTACTTAAGAGAACTGATCCTGGTGATGATCCTCTCATAACTTAGACTTATTAACCAAATACTAGCTGATCTTGTGAAATGCCTGCATCCCTTCAACCTAATCCATAATTCCGACAAAATCTGAATAAATATTATTCTTATGGAAGCACACCTCATCTGATATCATCTCTTCAATCTGTGGGGAGTCCACATCGCCATAAAGAATATCTGACCTTGGGGTTATTTTTGACTCAAAACTCAACATGTCAAACCAACTTCTCACAAGATGTATTTGTCTCCAATGAAGAGCAAAAAGTCAATTTCTTCAGTAGATACTTTGCACAGTTCTGCACGGATCAGAAATGTGGGTTTCACCGCTCTCATCAGAGTGAAACGAGTCTTCACTACTGAATAATGGCTGTTAAAATGGGTGGTATGGAATTTTCACCTCCTCCAGAAAGTGGCCACGACCGAGGTAGCCAGTGCCTTTAAGTGCTACCCGACTACTAGAATTCATGGAGAAAATATTAGTCTTCTCGGTTAAGATGCTAACTGACTTAATCAGACAAAACCTTGCATATGGGATAAATGCTCGTGGAAGATCCCCCTGAGATCGCGGCGTTCTTTGGTACCGAAAACTAACACACGTGTTCTTCCTAGGACCCAAATATTCCTGCCGACCCAAATATTGCCTAACATCCAAAACATTATGACTTCAAGAAGTATGTCACTCTGTATGCGTGCTATTCTGAGTACTTCCTTTGCTTCCAATGTGCCTGATGGGGTTGGTGTTTCCAGACACAGCTGTCACCTGGAAGAGCCTATCGAGACCACAGTGCCTGAATTCGCTGCAGGTTATAGCAGATGCCAGCCTGCCTTAGCTGGACTTCGGTTAACAGTTTGTCACCTCTTGACTTTGACGCCTGTTTATGTGTATATAATTTATATATAATTTCCTAGTCTGCTATCTGTTGGGCTAGCTGTTATTCTGCCAGTAAGCTACTAAATTTTTGAAAAATTATTACCTTTTTTTTTCTAAGACCTTTTGGCCTATCTTTAGGTCCTGCGGGTCCTGACAAACAACAATCAGAAAAAACATATACTTTATGCTGATTATTATGTCGATCTATTGAACGACGTTAGCTCTGATAACGTATCATTATTCAATGTGACCCTTTACTAATAATTAGCATTAGTTTTATTATTTTAATTAGTATTTTTAAGGGCTTTCTCTTTTGTTTTAGCCCTAGGCACTCATACCGTTTTCCTGCAGTGTAATCAATCAGCCTATTTCTTTTGCTGGGCACTAAGATCTTCTATTGGGATTCTTGGCTTACACTCTTCTCTTTGATGCACGTAGCTGTACACATTTTATTTATTTAGTTCTTCATATTTTTCTTATACTGTATCACAGTCTGATGTAATGTTTAACCGTTGGTTCGATGGCACTAATCAGTTCTGTTAAATCTACTTTACCTAACATTATTCTACTTTTACATAACTTGCCTTTATTTCTTATCCTGAACTAGTTTATAATTCATAACTTGTGGCAACAATTCTTAAACAGGCGTAATGTGAAATAGATATAACTCTATTCAAGTAAAGTCCTTTACTACGCTTTGCAGATGGAAATTAAGCGTTCCGTTGTTTGAGACAAGAGGAACGCACGATGAATTCTGTTCGCTGTGTGGAGACATTGAAGAAGCTGAAGGCACGAATTGGAAGAACAAGACCAGAGAATAAAGAAACGTTTCTCCTTAAGCACCAAAATGCCAGACCCCATACCAGCATCCTAACCATCGCGGAATGCGTGTGGATTGTTCTGTTATATCACATCTCCTCCATACAATTCTAATCTTGCGCCATCAGATTTTCACCTGTTTGGTCCTATGAAGGATGGCCTTTCGTGAGTTACACTTCGCTGATGACGATGCTTTCGTTATGGCCGCCAAGAAGTGGCTCTAGAAAGTTGACAGCAACTTTCATAAGAGGGGAATGCAGACTCTGGTTCAGAGGTGGAGAAAATGCATATAAAGTGATGGTGAATATGTGTAAAAATAAGCATAAGCACTTAAAGACTCGAAATACGTAGTAGCATATAGTTTAAATTGGCATGTCTGCAATAGTATCCAAGAAAAAATTTGGAGGCATGTTTCAGAGCAATTCTCCTGCATTTTCTGGGATGGAGAATACACAAAATTTAAAGCTAGACACAGACTTAAATTTAAATACTTTTAAAATTCTTGCGTCTGGGTATCAACAAATTAAAGATAGTTAATAATGAACAGGACTTTGGAGGAGCAGCTGTTCAGTATATTATGAAGTCCTGTAAATAGTGTAGACAGTCTAGTAGAGCAACTCACAGAGTTCTGTCAATGATATACAGAAACTTTGCCCAGAAACAGACGATCATGCAATGTACAGGGTGGACCATTTCTGAAACATTTCTATTTGATATTTCCGAGCATAATAATAAATGCGACTATTTTCCTTTTCTGTCCATCACAGATAAATCACTAAAATTTAAATGAATCATTAAGATGCTCCAATACAAAGTAAAATTGTTCAACGTTACCTTTAAATATGGTATTTTTCTTGGCAAACAGAACTTTGGATTTCGAAGCAGTTATGTTCTGCGTTGTAATACACATTCTCTCTCTTCAGTTAAGTTTCGTGGAGAGGGAGTGCTTGTCCATCCAAGCACCCACAATGAAAAGAGAATAAAATAGGTCTGCCATAGCCGCAGGGACAGCAAGAAATCCTAAGAAGTCGACCCACCGCTTTTCAGCAGAAAGTGGAAGAGAGAAGAGCGGCAAAATTCGTTAAGAGCACAGACCTTAACCAATGTAAAAAGGATATTCTTATTAAGAGAGACCTGGGTTCTATAAGTTACTGTAACCGTACCCCATAAAGGTCTTCACCTATAGCCATACAAAATTCAGACTGTTTAGAAACTTGAAAATACAGCTTTTAAAAGCGTAGAAATTTGTATTTTTATTTTTAGGAAATATGAAGGAAATAATTTCATTGACTGTTTGTTGTAGATGCCATTTCGATATTGATGGGGGCGTCAACAAACATAACTTCGCAGTGCAGTGTGCTATTGCTGTTTGTTGCATAATTGGACCTTACTTCTTCAAAGAAAAATACAACGCTGATGACAACTTAAGGAACGATACTTGGATATCCTTATTTGCGTAGTCGCAATTCAGAAATAAGAAACATGTTTGAAACCATAATGCTTAATAAGATGGGCATCTTGACACTGCCAAAATTGTTATGCAATTTCTGAGACTACATTCTAGGGACAAAGGCGCCGTAGCCGATTGTTCAGCACGAGTGTGCGTAAGCACACATGCTTCGAGTAACAGGGATTCAAGCCCGTGACTGCTAATATGGTGCTGTTTGTTTCTTGTATTCTCTCTATCTTGTGATCTCCTCTGATCGATTGGTCGTCCCGGAGTATAAACAGAAAATTTATTTATAAATAACTTCCCAGCTCAGTTATGTTTTATGGTCATCTCTAGATCTGTTTCCACCTTTTTTTTTTTTTTTTTTTTTACTTTTGAGATTACAGTAGACGGCAGGGTACAAGAGATGAACTAAAATCACTAAAATCATATTGAGACGATCACTGATATCCAAAGGAGCACGCAATGATGAATTATGTTCTAGTTTTATATGTCTACTATTTTAGTGATTTAATCTTTAATAATTCGACAAGCAGTGTGCTTACAGCATAATAAGACAAAGATTATACTGTACTCTCGTACTATCACTTTCTAACTAGTATTGGCACGGATATAATAAATTACACCCTGCGAAACAAATAATAATCAATAAAATTATATTATATAAAAAGAAAATAAATAAATACCCACATAGTGGGTGAAAACGTATTTGAACATCCTGATTTTTGAAGAGAACTATATAAAAACATCAAAGATAAGCATGACAATTTATTGATTATCTACCAAAGGCAAAGGCTTATACTCGTACTTAACATTTTTGATGGTTCTCTGTTTGCCAAAAACAAATTACCATATCCCAATGGAATATGGTAAGTGAGGAGGCCAAGGCTTGTTTGTTTGTTGTTTGGTTTTTTGGAGCATTAGCAACTAAGGCCATATTGCTCCGGGATATGCGATGGTCATTCCCTGACCTTTCCGCATCCTCCGTATTTGGTGGTGACGGGCTCGAACCCCGGTCTAATCAAGAAGCGTGTGCTATGCACTGCTGCTCCTACCCACCTGGCTACGGAGGCGCCTGGGGCCAAGGCAGTAGGCTGAATTTACTCATGTTCCAGAACCAGTTCTCTACAATTATGCCCTTGTGACATGGCGCATTATCTTGTTGGATGAACCCCATCGCAGATGGAAACGCTCCAGCTAGGAAGGGATGGGCCTGGCTGAAAAAAATTCCAGATAACCTCAGAGGCACAATGTGCACCACGAAAACAATCCCTACACCATTATACCACCAGCAATCTACATCCATGGACTCATGTTATTTTCGCCATATTCTGGTACTCATATCAGCCTTAAACACCAGGAACCGGAATTTGTCATACCAGACAACGTTTTTCCAATTCCCCACTGTCCAGTGTAACCGTAGCTTCTTGCTTTTTGCTGACTGGAGTGGAGCCCAGTTCGGTTGTCGGCTGCGATACCCCATACGTGACTAAACACAAGTTGTGCGCTCTGAAATGCATTTCTGGTTATCATTGTTGCACTGGGTTGTCACTGACTGACTATAGCCTTTCTGTTACCCTGCACAAGCCTTCTCAGCTTCCTTTGGCTCTCGCATCAACGAACTTTCTCCGACAACAGGATGGTCACTGGCTGGATGATATTTGATTACTGGACCAATCCCGATATAATACTCCGGGACGACAACCAAGTCAGTAGAGTTTACAATAAATCGTCAATACAAATATTTATCGTATTTAGTAGTCACGGGCTTGAACCCTGGTCCACTCAAGGAACGCGTGCTATGCACTCTCGCTCCTGAACACTCGGCTACGTCAGGCCTAAAATAACATGCCCATGAGAGTCGTACGTGAAAAAGTAGCAAGGTTGCAGTTTATGAGATATAGTAACTTATACCGGAGAGTTTGGGGCTGACTACCATACCACGTTCAAATTCATTTAAAACTTTGTCTTGTCCATTCTTGTATTTAACTGTAAACATATGATATCCCTGCGTATCTGCCGAATTGCTTCATATCGCACGGTAAGCATATTACTGAAGGAATGCTCCATTTCATGAAAAGGGTAGGTGTATGTAATAAAATGGCCACACGGTATATTTAATAGATACATTGCCCACTACACTAAAGAGGTTTTAAATAAATGTGTTCGGCGGAACTCTTGGGTTCCCCAAAGGAATCTCAGATGCCATAAAATGTTGTTATTGATGTTTTAAATTCACTCAGTGACTAGTGAATTATGGCCACCCCACAAAGGACTAAGCCGCATAGCTAGCACTATAAAAAACCCAACAGCATCGTACGCTAGAGCAGTGATAATCTGCATTTGGTCGTGCAAGTCAAAGTGATAAAGTAGCAGTTATGAAATGTAGTAAAGATATCAGGGAGTTTCAAAAGGTCATGATTGTGGGAGCTCGTGAGTCGAGTGCTTCCATATCGGAAATGGCAAGTCTTGTCGGTTGCAATGGACCCATCGTGTATGGTGCCCTCTCTCCTGGCAGGTGAAGGTGGTTGCTTAATATGAGGTATGTTTTTCTGGCAAGAACTAGGACCCCCTGGTGCGCATGGACCAAAGCTTCACTGGCGAAGTCTATTGGCAACTCTTATGAGACCATGTGCACCCTGCCATGTTGCATTTTTCCCGGACAGAAACGAGATCGTCCAAGACGATAATGCGCGGTATCATCGGACCCTCACTGCACAAGTGGTTCGAGGAACACAGTGAAGATAGCACACCCATCTTGATTGGCCTCCAAATTCGCCTAACCTCGATCCATTTGAATACCTGTAGGATGTTTTGGAACAGGAAGTGAGGAGTATGGACACGCAACCGTTATCTATTTCGACATTGTGGAAAGCATTGCAGGCAGCATGGCTGTAGGTCCCTACAGACATCCTAAGACATCTAGTGGAGTCAATGCCCAGGCGAATAGCGGCTGTTATCCGTGCGAACGGTGGTCCAATACGGTATTAAGTAGATGGTCATAATTCAGTTATCACTAGGTATATATTACTGTTTTACAAGTAGATAGGTTCAGCAGAAAAACTGGGTTTCCACAAGGGCTGGAAAGCACCTCATCAACATCAGCAACATTATGTTATGTAATGATAGATGATGCCTTACAACTGTCGATAAAATTTTATTGCTATATATTCCAAAATGGTATAACCCTAAGGTTGCTGAATTACAGTTTGTAGTGCATTTATTTTTAATTTATGTATTTTGTCTTTTCTTTTCTGAATAATCCGGTTTTAATAATGATGTACTATACGACATTATTAGGAAAAATGTTTTCTGTGCTAGATTACCAAGAAAATAAAAATACTGTAGTGCAACGCTAATTTTACAAAAGAAAAAAAAAAAAAAAAAAAAAAAAAGCAACTTAGCCGGAGCCGGAAAAAAAGTCTAATATCGAAATTTCGGTAATCGGAAGATTGCTGCATTCTCTGACTGACTCTCCTATTTTTCTGGCTGAAAAACAACCAACTAACCAGAATTTCCAGGTTAGTTGATGTATCAATAACCTTCAGTCATATTGCGATAGTTCACACAGTCTCATCGTGTATTATGTCTGCACAAGTGTGCGTTCATGATTTGATGTGCATGTTACACGAGCTGAAAAAAATCAGTATAAGTCACGGAGGAAAACCATATTTCTCTTCTCTTTTCGAGATCGGTTGACCACAACCCAATTGAAGAAGTTTTTAAGAATTTCTCCAGAAAGAGTTTTGAATCCAGATGTCTCCAAAAACAAGACTCGTGTGACGAATCCACCAAACGTGTCGAAGGACTGAGTGTCCGGGAGAAGACCATGCGATCCTCACCCAAGACCAACTAACTCAGCTACTATAATGTGAAAAACTGCGATAAAAGTTCTCCACGGACGTTCTCAGAAGTGTTATCTCGAAATCTGTTGTCACCATGACAATAAATTTCGTTTGTGGTACAGATGTAGTTTTTCCAATAAATTCAATTTGTTTACTGGTACACCTACGACTTTGTAGCTATCACAGGTGCAAATACTGCTGAATATTTATTCTTGATCTGTCTATTTTTTGGGAGTTAAGGCAAAATAAACGCAAAATATCTGGCTCGGTTGTTTCTTAGTCCACCGACTACCGTCCAATTCTACATTTACATTGAGGATTAAATTAATATCCAGTATAAAAACAGTCTAGTGGTTAGAAAAGCTAATGTTTCGGTTTAGAATATAAATGTTTTCTACACAGAACTCCGAAAAGAGTTTGTAAGTCTAAGGAACGACTATTAGCGATATCTGAATATGCTTGTCTCAAGAAACTTAATCCAAAACCTTAAAGGCACACTGTTATTAGCAAAAGTTCATCATAATATAAAATCTTCTTCTTCTGCCCGCAATATTTTATGTGATTTCAGTGCAATAAATGTCAAACCCACGCAAAATTTACACAGTGAAGCGTTGAGAAATATTTTTTTACGAACAAAAAGCTTTTCATATACAAATAAGAACATGTCCAACTTCAAACATTCCTGAAATCCTTCCTACCCTTCATATAATTTGTATGAACACGAAAAAAGAGAGGGGAAGGACGTGAGACATCTCTCTGAATGAATTCAAAATTTAAAAACAAAAAATTTAAAATATATATAAATAAATAAAAGAAAACGGAAATGTCTAAAGAGAAAGAATAAATCGATAAAATACTAAAAGTTTGAATTTAGTATTTTTGCAGCTGTGTAAAATCCTACCTATTTTCATAAAGGCAAAATTAAATATTTATATCAAAATGAATAAAATCTTTTATAAAACTTGTAAATGTAAACACGAGCTCAAAGAGCCTACTCGTTAACTGCAAACATGTTTTTGTAAGCTTCCAATTTCGTTCTTTATTTACTACGGCAACCTGTACAATGGACAGCATTCAGTCCACTGAAGATTATTACAACATCCGCAACTTTAACAATTCCACACGTTTTCTGCACTGCTTGCCAAGCAACACAAAACGCAGGAAAGTTGCTACACAGTCAGGTTACAAAAATAACAGCCTTGTCCCTGAGAAGGTGACATTGTGTCAAAGTTGGGTCCCTCTTTTGTTGTGAACACGAAAGTGCATTAAGAATAATAGGTGAAATGAGATTGGCATTCAAAAACGAGATACATTCTTCTAGAATTTCATAGGAAACAATTATTCTACATATGAGTTTTGAAAGAAACCGGCAACATAAGGCACTTCACAAAATTACTAGATAGTATACCTGATGTGAGTATGCGATGTTGACGCTTCTTTTAAGCTTCTCCGAAAAATGTATTTCAAAATTTGCTTTGGACAAAGAAGTTACTGTTATAAGCTACCGAAATATGAGTGCCCTCCCTTGATAGATATTAGATATTTATTAATAAATAAAAAGTTGACGCAATATTCAGCAGTCTGTGAAACAAACTTTTTGAAAATGAAGAGCTGGTCTTGAATTCGAACTTACACCATCGAAGGAGACAATTTTTCAACAGTAAGGGGGGAGAGGAAGGTCTTTCCCCTTCAATTCAAAGTCATACCAAAGCTCCTCCACAAAAGAATGTTCCCAGTAATATTGTATTTTTAACGTTAATAAAGAAGCACTTCTTTCTGCGTAAGTCGAACGAAAAACCCGCGTTTCCGGGAGGGGAAAAAACCACGCTACCTCGCCTGAAACCGACTAACTCAGCCACGGTGTGAAAAAGACCATAAAAATTGCTCCCGTCATCGACGGGACTTGAACTCAAGTCTTTTGAAATTATCTTCAACTATAAACGAATTATCCTAAATTTCAACCTTAAGAGAATCCAATTCAAGGATGGTGTATAAACATTTAAATATTCAAGACAGCTGCACTCAAACTAATGATGGAGCTCTTAAAACTGCACCTTGAGTCTTGGCACTGCTACAAAGTGTTTACTTTTATTTTGTATTTATAACCGATGTTATAAATGATTAAACGAATATAATAAAGTCGTATTCGCAAGTCAACAGAACAAATCGATGTAAAACTCTACAAGCAGCTCTCATTGCTCACATATAGCAAACAATCCACGCATGTGCATAGAGAAACTTTTGGACTCTTGTAGTGACCAAAGAGTTGCTAGATTATACTCAGGCAAGGTTACCACCCAATTTCTAGTCACCCATGCTTTTGTTGATATTGCTTATACACAATAAATGTGAAAAGGCAATTTTCTAATAGAAAAAAAATGTTTATTTTCGCAAAGCCAATTGAAATCACCAGTACTGCTATTTTTATATATATATATATATAAAGGGAACGAAGAAAAGTACAGGTCCGCCCAAGCTCAATTTAATCACTGAAGGTATTGATACAGAAGTGTGAATAGACTCGATGAGTTACTGATAAAAACCAAAAGAGGCCGTCCCTCGATAGAGCTAGCAACCGATGCTGAGATTGGCTGAACTAAAAACGAATTATCCTCAATATCACCCTTATGAGAATGTAGTTCAAGAGAGGGTCCAAATATTTAAATATTCAAGACTCAAACTAATGATGGAGTTTGGACATCTGTGTAGTATCGCTCAACCCGAATATGGCCAGCATTGACTAGACTGCGTTTTAAATGATCCGACGAGCTCCACTTTTATCTTCATGGTGCTACTAATACGCATAACTGCGTTGTGGGGACCAAAGAAAACCCACAAGCAAGAGCTGATAAAACCATTACATGATGAGAAGGTAACAGTATGATGGGGTGAAGGAGTTGCCAGGAAAGCTGGGCCACAAATAAAAAAAAATATGCAAGGGTTTCACATCCACTTTCATCATAATTGGGCGTATTTTTTTGAAGAAACTGTTAATGGACACTCCATTAATGCCTCCGTGAATGGATAGACATGTGCGAATATATTGGAATATGTGTAATTCCGCACTCGAGACAGTCAGTGGTGTTGGTAATTTTCAATAGGATAAGGTGCCTCCACATATTCACCGGAGAGTTATTCCATTATTAAGAGAATATTTTGGTGAAGGAACATTAGCAGAGCTTTTGAAATAAAGTGGCCATCTGCCAGTTATGACTTGAACTCTACTGATTACTAGTTTTGCCTTTACAGACATGAGCTAAAAGACGTCGCACAACTAAAGAGGGCGATCCAAATAGAGATAACGAATGTGTTAAGAGATCCACTTTTCTTTGCTGTTTATAATTTCATTCCTCGAAGAGGAACGTTATTGATTCAGAGAGGCGATATTCTGAGCAATATTTGTCGCCACAAATTGTGGAAAACACAATAACTTGGTTGTTTATGGTCTATAGACTGTTTACGTAAAAGCGTTTACATATTCTTACTGTATGACCACTATCTCTATATAGATTATCGGTATTAGACGTTTCTTAGTATGGTTGTCTACCCCCTCAACTTTTTAAAGTTTTCCGACCATCTGAGCTTCAGCATACTCTCAATGAACATTCTGCATTCATTTTGCAGCCTCTGAGAACTAGCATTCGTTTGCACTCGCTACAGATTTTCGTGTTAATCTTGCTTTACTACCAAGACAAGTCTTTACGAGTTCTCCATTTTTCAGGAGTCCAATCAATCCACAAAATTCTAACCTGTCATCCCGTTTTCACCATAAAAATTCCTAAAAGTATTTTCAACAGAAATTACTATGTGTTATTTTAAAATGTTTCTTTCAAAGAACAAAAAACCTTTATAAAACCGAGAAGCTCATTCGTGTGTTCGGAACCCTTGCGAGTTACCACACTCAACTGAATTAATCGAATACATAGTTTTTCGTCCAACTGCCGAATCTTTTAATAAAGTTAAAAATGAGGCTATAATTTCGCTAATATTAAGTAACCTCCTTTTCCTGCACAGTTTAACTGGATGGACGGACCACTACAATTAAAATCATACTTGTGTATCAAGTCCGATAAAAATATTTCATGCAGATAAGATTATGCACTAAGGGATGAGGAGAGATAGCTGAATAATTTTATTTTATTATTTTCACCCATGCCTAAGAAAAAAATCTAGGTTCACAACATGGCTAATCCTTGAAGACTACATTTTGGCTACAGCAGCACCTTCCTTGGCAATGGCTATGAATATCAACTGAAAACAGGATGCTGAAAAATCGAAATATGAGGATTCTCGTATTTGCTTGCACCAGTGTTCATTTTCAGAAATAATCATGCATTACAAAATTGGTGGTAAATCATACGATACAGGATAATCTCGATAGGAATAGTGTCCTTAATGGATGACAGCAGGAGTTCCTGGAGGGAAAGTTTACCCTGACAAATCCAGTTAATTATTACGATGAAGTCACAAACAGATGCAAGAAACAACTTCGATATTGTTTACCTTGGCTTCAGCAGAGCTTCTGATACCGTCCCACATGAAAATATTTTATTAACTAGAGCACCATAGTGTGGATGACTTTATAAAAAGAACTTTTGGAATTATTCTAAGATACTTAGTTGGACCGGGGATTGGCTAAAAGCTAGGAGGAAAGAGTATTTGTTATTGTTATTTTGTTTTTTTTTTTAGGAGCATTAGCAACTAAGGCCATATTGCTCCGTGAATATGCGGTGGTCATTCACTGACCTTTCCACATCCTCCGTATTTGGTGGTGACGGGCTCGAACCCCGGTCATATCAAGAAGCGTGTGCTACGCACTGCTGCTGCTCCTTCCCACCTGGCTACAGAGGCGCCAGGAGGGAGTAGTTATAAATGGAAACTCTTCAGAGTGGAGCAGTGTAGTCAGTGGAATCCTTCATGGATCAGTGTTTGATCTCGTTAAATTTTTAATATTCCTTAATGATATTGATGAGGAAAAATATAAGCTCTCAAAGTCTGCTGATGTTTTTAAAGTAGGAAATGTGGATAACGACGGAACCTCTACCACGTTACTTCAAAATGACTTTGATCAGTTACAGATACGATGTAAAAAATTCCAAAGTTTAATACTTCTAAAGGTAAAGTTTTGCACACGTGGGGAACAGAAATCCAGTTGAAATTGGTTCAGAACGAAAAGGAATTAGGGGTTACGATACAACGAGATATGAAATTTGCTGTGCACTATAAAGAGGTAGCTATCAAAGTACAGGGGGGGGTCTTGTAAGATACCATGTACTTTGACTGTATAGGACACCTATTCATAGGACCTTTGCCAAGTAGACAGAAGGATGTCATTGCCCTTCTGACTAAAAACGATGGTGAGCACGTATTTGAAATATTAGTCAGGTTTGGAAGCCACATGTGAAAAACGAAGACTCTAGGGAGGTTCAAAGAAGGCAACCAACCGCATTGGTGAGGAACAATAATCGGTGCCCATATGAAGATGTTGTTGTTGTTATTTGGTTTTTAGGAGCATTAGCAACTAAGGCCATATTGCTCCGGAATATGCGGTGGTCATTCCCTGACCTTTCCGCATCCTCCGTATTTGGTGGTGATGGGCTCGAACCCCGGTCTAATCAAGTAGCGTGTACTACGCACTGCTGCTCCTTCCCACCTGGCTACGGAGGCGCCCCATATGAAGAACAGCTTAAAAGATGAAGACTGCAAAGTTTAGTAACTACACACCTTAAGATGGTGGAGGCTAATTAAAGTTATAAGGCCCTGAAGTTGCTACCAGGTATGTGTTATTCGACAAAGCAACTAAGGCTATGAGGCATCAGTATACTGTGTCTGTAATTGCGTGTATTCTTCGGTTGGGTTGCGTTAAGAAAAAAAATCAAGTAACCCTCTCCTGAGACCGACTGACTCGGCCACATTATGAAAAAATGCTTATGAAAAGTTTTCGTGACACTGGCAGGATTCGAACTCAGGCCTCTTTCATCTGGTGTGGGAAGAAAATATATTCTCACTGGTAGGAGAGGCAAGAATGAGGAAGAAAACATTAGCTGCCAATGTGGTTAAGGCGAAGATTATGGTCAAGTTCAAAGCAGACCTGAATCGCCATTTTTCGGGAAAAGACAAATGAATTTTTTTTTCTTTTTTTTTTTTTTGAGGATACAGAAGAAGTCCGCTTCTTTCCATTATTTAATCACTCTAACACCCATACCCACGATTAGGAGTGGCTACCTGAAGCGCCTCGTCGGTAACAGTTGGTAGAATCACCGTCCTCCCGGGCGGAGTTATTCCAGGAATCGTATTCCCTCTGCTTCAGTCAACTAACTACAGCCTCGTTTGAAAAGGAGTTCAGAAATTCTTTCAGTCAACCGGAATCGAATGCAGACCGAATCTCCAAACGAGTGACAAGTAGCGAAACCACTAAACCACGAAAGTAATAATTTACTGAGAAGGACGGTTAAGCAAAGACGCCCCCCCCCCCCAAAAAAAATGGTTCGAAATCATTTTCAAAAAAGGATTAAGGAAGGAAGTATAGAAAACCATGCAATAAGCCGATTTTCCCACGGAATTCCTGTTAAGTCAACTGAGAAGGAAATTATTCTAACTGTTCTAGGTTTTCACAGCAAGTAACTTCCTGTTTCGCTCTACAAGTGCCATTTCACATGGCTAACGGATGGATAGGGAGTAGTGCATACACGCAAAAAGATTTAAAAAAAAAAAAAAATTATAACAAAGGCTTAAAAAGCGATTTTAAAAATTCTGTAAACTTTTATGATTTTAAAATCATAAAAGTTTACAGAATTTTTAAAATCGCAACGACCCATTACAATCGGCGAATATACCGGTCACGAACTGAAAAATATTTGAATTTCTTTTAACCATCAAAATAACGTAGTTCTAAATTCAGTCTTAATGACTGCATAGATGAAACCGTGTTATTTTATTTGTTTATGGCCAAATTCCTTCATTAACAAAACAATTAACGATACAGATCGAACGGAAACGCAATAATTGAGGACTACTAAAATTGTCATTTAACATCACTTCATGTGATAAACTTTTTTAAAAAAACAAAAAATGGCCGCCTTAACACTCATCAGATATACGAGCCTGCTCAGAGGCGTATTCAGGGTTGGCAGAAGGGGGATCATCATCATCATCAGCCATTTTCAATCCACTGCAGGATGAAGGCCTCTCCAGCAACTTTCCAGTTGCTTCTGTTTTGAGCACTGGACATCCATTTACTACCCACAAACTCATGAATTTCATCTATCCATCTCCGCCTTTGTCTTCCAGGTTTTCTTCTAGCTCCTCTTGGATACCATTCTGTTATTTTCTTAGTCCATCTGTCATCATGTCTTCGAGCTATGTGTCCTGCCCAAGACCATTTTAGTTCTTTAGTTTTGATAAGAATGTCCTTTACTTGAGTTTGTTGCCTAATCCATGTGTTTCTCTTAGGGGGATATGCCCCCTTAACCAAAACTTTGAAATTAAAGAAAAATACCTGGATACGCCTCTGAGCAAACTGTTGGGTTCTAAAGAAAACTGTTTAACAGCACACTAAGGAAAATCCACGAAAGAAATTCATTATTATAAGAAAAGTTAAAATGCATTCTAGTCTTAGATATGAAGTACATTATAAATGTAATGTAATTAATGGAATATAAAACATTCCATTATGGCCGAGGATAGTGATTGAGTTGGGTTGCTTTCGATAAGCACCAATGGCATGAGGCGATGGGTACAGCGTCTAAAAAGTGTCTCTTTTATGGAGTTTGTCTGGTTTTCGGAGCAGAAAATAATGCAATTCTCACTCGAGACGCGAAAAAAAAAAAATAAAAATAAATAATAATAATAATAATAATAAAATAAAAAAAAGTTCCTCCCTTGACGAATGGAGAATCTAACCCAAGCCTTTTCCATAGTTTCGATAACCTTAGAAAAGGAACTACTATAACAAATTATCATTCCAGTGAAAGCGGCATCTTTTCAAAGACTTATATGCTAAAAAATTCAATGTCGGGTCCCCCTCACCGCTATCATTAAGACGCTCCATCATAAAAAAAAAAAAAAAAAAAAGAAATAGATTGAATGGTTTTAATTCATTAAGTTTAATTTGTAAACTTTGCCCATTTAAAGCTATAACGCATTAAGAGTCTTCCCCCCCACATCGTATAACTGCTGGTATAATACAATAAATACTATAATTAATTGGCCCACCTGCACTCGTGCCACCTTGATGAGAAGCAATCCATTGCATACGTGAAATTTAAATAGTTCTCCACACAGAACGAAAACTATATCTGATTCGTGATAGGTTTATTAAATAAAATTGTGAAATACATAAATGTTTTATAGACGGCTAAAATAAATTCAAAGCGCTGGTATTATTTACAAAGTACCGGTAATTATTAGTTTTGACAAAGCCCATTATTCGATCACTAGTTAAATATGGAGTCAGTGGTGGCATCTGGTGGCCATTTCCATCACTATATATTTAAATGTTTGTATTGATGGCATAACAAACGCGTTCGAACTTCATAAGGTATCAGACTGAGAAATATACCCCTACACCAATAAAGTTAAGTCAATACATTTTACAGTTAATCTCGAAGGTTCAGCTGTAAAAACAAAAATAAAATTGATATCAGCAAAATTAACATAACAGTTGCCACATAACAGCTGCCAGATATTTTATAGCTTACAGGATTTCCTTAATTATACGTGCTTTAGTATTAAGTTTAATTGACATCTAGTACCATAACACATGGATACTGCTTTAAAATGGAAATTTATCAAGAAGATTGAAAGGTTTATCACGATAAGGCTTGAGGAACCCAAATTAAGGAGGCTACAGCATCCCTGCGTGTGTTTTGTTATTCACCAATCATTTTATTTTCTGCTACAAAGGAAGTAGAAGAGGCAATGACCAAACCATTAACCTACCACTAGAGCATTTCCCCACCAGGAAACTGAATGACACACTTCATTTACCTCACTATAACAACCTCCGTAAGTGGTATCTGGGGTCTCCGAGCTAAACTGAGATTTAACTATGAATATACAGCAGTAAAGGTTTTTGCTTTCTTATAATATATAAATTTCGTCCAATGAATATTGCAGAAATGGAAGCATTAAAAATCGGAGTTGCCTAGTTAAAGAAGAAATTTAAAAAAAAAATGAATTGCAAATTAAAAAATAAATTAAAAGCAAATAGTATTTTTCTTCTTTGATCTCAAAGGCGGATTTATCACCAAGGGGTCCTCAAAGATCTGAATTTGATTTCTTTTGTTGACCGGAAGAAGTTTTTTAATTTTTTTTAAAATTTTTTCGTGACTACAGTTAGCCAGTTTCAAGCGAAAATGAAGGGCATTTCTGGAAGATTCCTGGAGATTAATTCTAGGTTTTAACTCCGCAAACATGCAAATCAACTAGTGAACGCACACAATTAATCAAAAACATACACGGTGTGGGGGGGGAGTTACAATTATCGCCATAATAGGCTGACCTAATTAATATAAGGCCTAAGGGTGTAAGAAAAATAAATATCAACAGTATTTTGAACGCAGGAGGCAAAATTTGAAATTGAAAATAGACCTCAAAAGAACCGAATTCCTTAGTGGTTACCCTCTTTCTCACTCTCTTTTTTTTTTTTTTTTTTTTTTCTTTCCTTTTTAAAAGGATATATTTGATGGCAAAGGACTTCGTTGTCTTTGAATCAACTTTATTTGCATTTGGTATACGGCATGTTATTCTGATACTCATTATTCGTGATTAATACAAAGATAAGTATGGTTGAAATAAAAACTGGGTAATTCTGGTGCATACCCTAATGTGTCACACACAAAATTAAGACTATAATTAAAATGCAATTGATGAAGCGTGGTATTCTTAGTATTTAACCTCTCAGTGTGTCTTCCAAGCGTTATGGGAGGGGGTACAGACAAGATTATATGATTTTTTCTGGGAATCTGAGAACATGCCAAAACACTATAAAATAGGGAGGCGGATGACGAACTTTTCTTTTTTAGATAAAATATTCTTCAGGCTATACATTCATGTTTGGCATTGCACTGAAAAAAAAAGTATGAAACGAGGGTTGATGAGTTCGAGCTCATTAGTGTAATAAGATGACCTTTGTTATATCCGAGATTCTAATACAGAAGTTACCTGTATTTACTCCAATGCGTAAAAATGAGGGAGTCACGAGAATTGCAGAGATCAGTAGCACATTTCACTAACCTCAAGGGTTGCTAGTACCCTCCCATGCCTCTGTCATGGTCGCAGCCAAGAGAGCCGATCCCACATTCAATCTTCCCGATATGAAAGCCTCCGCCTGTCTCCGCCGTCTGTCCCAACGTAGAGTGCGGATTACATAATCCTAGCTCTACCTTCCCTAACTGGTTCTGGAGACTGCACGGAGATGAGTGTAATTAAATAAACATTCCTATATAAAAATGGCTGACAGGGTAATAAATCAAAGTCATCCGACAGGGAGATGCGGGCGATAATGGGATGAAGCGGAACTAAAAACGCTTCGTACCACCCGTCAACATGAAGAGCGAGCGAAACGAGCGAGAAAGACAACCCGTCTTCCACATCCAAAGACTATTAAACGTGTTTTGTAGTAACCTCTGACCTTAGCATCGGCGTAACGCGTATCACATGACCCTATTTTAAAGAATGTATCACTTTACAAAAAAAAGAAAAGAAAGAAATAAAAAGCGAAAGAGAGAGTGAGCGAGAGAAATTGAATAATAAAAGAGAGAAAACGCAATTTCCGATTTCTTCCAACATTGTTTCCTGCTTCTTAATGAAGCCAGAGGAAAACTTCATTCACCCATCGGATCTCAAAAATTTACTGCACATGCTAAGAGAAAGAGGTTTGCTCAATTTGATAGGAAGCGCCAATTATTCTGTCCAGTTATGAGTTAATTTTTGTTAAATAATTTCTTCGAATAATTCCTGAACACTAGTTCAGGAATTATAGTTCTAGGAATTACTGAACTAATTCTAGTTCAGTTCCACCTTTGATAGAACTGAACCAGTATTTGGGAATTATTTGAAAGTTCAATACCACCTTTTCCAGAAGAGGAATGTTGTTCAGGAATTATTTGAAGTTTAGTTCCACCTTTTTTAGAACTGGACTAATGTTCAGGAATTATTTGAAGGTTCAGTTCCACATTTTTAGAACTAAACTAGTGTTCAGGGTTTATACGAAGTTAAAGTTTCTTGTTTATACTCCGGCACGACCACCAGGTCAGTAGAGTTTACAATAAATCATCAATACAAACGTTAATTATATTTAGCAGTCACGGGCTTGAACCCCGGTCCACTCAAAGAGCGCGTGCTACTGCACTCTCGCCCCTGACCACTCGGCCACAGCTAAATTAACAAAACCAGTTAAGAATTTTTCCAACTAATCGACTTCATAAACCAAATAAAGCTGGAAAAATCACAGATACGAGTATGATTACTCATAACCCCCAATTCGTGACAAATGGCGCTTCAATTGTGACCAACAACAGTCACTGTCAGAAGAACTGATAAGGCGCAATACTTTTTGAAAGGGCCCAATCAACTTAGGACACTTTTTTTTGGGGGGGGGGGGATCTATTCATAAAAAAAAAACAAAAATATCACCAACAGTACCCATGCAGCAGTTCAACTTGCAAATACACTGAATAAAGCTGTTAAACGACCAACAGCTTCTCTGTAAAGAAAGTTTACGATAAGTGATCTGAAACATTAAGTATCGAACATGAACACAAATAACAACCTCACCTAATAAATTAATAATTAGAAAAACGTGAAAAATGTGTCAGAAAATATTGATAACAGTATCGTCAAAAATTGTGTTCAGGAAAGAGATGTCACAAGCATGATTACTATCGACAGATATAATAAACTAATGAACTGTAGCAGCTAAATGGTACTTAGAAGATACATTTATTATGTCACATCATAAAAGAACGACATCAAATGATTCGGATGTTTTCCTGTTAACACTCCAAAACCAATTTTATATAAGTATTAAATCAGTTTTACTGTATTTTTAGCATGATACCAAAACTAGCCCAATGGACAAGGAAGGGATTTGATTTCATAACGATCATATAATTATTAGGTATAATGATAGCAATCAAATCTCGATACAATATTTAAATTAACATAACAAAGGACACCATTCAGATTAGCTGAAAAAAGTTACTTCAGATCCACTACAAATAAAGTCCAGTATCCGTTCTCATAAATTTAGTTCAAGAATTCTATTGTTTTATTTCATCATAATGAAAGGCCAATCACTGTGTATTGATTGGAACACTAGATTATTTATCATATTTATTTCTGATTGGAGGAATGAATGAGCAAAATGGACGAGGCAGAAGAAAAGAAATTTTCTCGGTTAGCGCGTATACAAATTGAGGAGCTTTTTTTTGTTATCAGTTTACTAAAACACAAATCATGACTTATTTCCATTTTATTTTTATATTAATCACAGCATAAACGCGAAATACGTGTTGCATTTCAATTTTTTTATTAAAAATCTAGGCGAAAATAAGAAAAAAAGGGCTACAAACGTCGAAGAAATATCACGTTGTGAGATATGTGCAGTGAAGTGAAAACAATTACTCATATATTACTAGTTAATTAGTAATTAACTGGTAACAAAATAATTAGCTATTTACTTTTCACTTTTATTAATCATAGAAAATCTAAAGCACCTGAAATGTAACACCCTACAAAAAATTTTAAGTTTAATACATTAATTAAATAACGACTTCTTAGTCATATTTATATTCTCTAAATAACTGATGTAATGTTGTTTATCCACTATAAGGAAAATAAAACAGTACTATAATTATGGATTTGCTAAATACAGTACTCTTCCTAAACCAACAGCTAACCGCAACTATGGAGAACTTTGCTACAAAACTACACTGGAAGTGGACATGTCCTGCCATCTATCGGAAAACACAGAACTTACTCGGATGCACAATATTGTGCACTTATTCCAAAGAAATTTTCCTTTCAATACAACAAAGGAATGAACATTGCAAGATTATATATATACAAAGGGTACTAGGAAAGTTTTGCAATATGACGCAACAATGAATCACAGGAAGCTGCTTGTTGCTGCATGTTGAGACATGTTCATACGTGCATAGTAGCCGCCGCGCCAAGTCGATGGGCTCAGTTATTCATTAGTAGTGAGAGTGTAAAGTGCTTGCGATGGCATCGTGGTCACGAAATGAGATAAGGACAGTTTTGCGGTATAATTTCGTGCGTGGTTTAACCATAGACCAGTGCTTAGAAGAAATGACTCTTGCACTAGATGATGATTGTCCACATCGTACAACGATATTCAGGTGGTATAGAGAATTCCAAAGGGGAAATTTCACTCTGGAGGATTCTGAGAGGCCGGGAAGGCCACGAACGTCAGTTACGGAGGAAAACGTTACTGCTGTGAGGAAAATGCTTGACGAAAACAGGCGAGTGACCTACCAACAGATAGAGGATACTTTGGGCCTAAATGCACCAGCAATTCGTTCGATTCTGCAAGATCATTTGCACGTGAGGAAACTTTGTTCTCTCTGGGTGCCGCATCAACTGACTGAAGAGCAGATGACACGACGTGTGACTTGTTGCCGGGAGATGTTAAAAAAGTTTGATAAGGGACAATCTCGGTATGTGAACAACATCGTGACAGGTGACGAGACTTGGCTGTACTATTACGATCTGCCGACCAAGGCTCAAAACAAAGTTTGGGTCTTTGATAATGACGACACACCCGTAATTGTCAGAAAATCCCGATCTGTAAAGAAGAAAAATGATAGCTGTATTTTTCAAATCGAGTGGAATTGTGGAATGTGTCGTTTTGGACACGCAGAAGACAGTCACAGCTAAGTGGTATACTGAACAATGCCTGCCTAAAGTCATTGGATCTATGAAGAACCTGCGGCCAAAGTCAAGAATGGACACCTGGTACCTCCATCACGATGATGCTCCAGCTCACCGCGCCAAAGCCTGCACCGAATATTTGACCACGACAGGACTGAAACTTCTCGAGCACCCTCCCTACAGTCCAGACCTTGCTCCCTGCGACTGTGCACTGTTCCCGCATGTGAAAATGAAGCTAAAAGGGAGGCGGTTTTCCAGTGATGAGGACCTTCTACGGGCTTGGGACAACGAGTGTGCTTTACTCCCTAGTGAAACTTGGCAGAACTGGTTTAAAGATTGGTTTCGGAGGATGGAGAGGTGTATTGAATGTAGAGGAAATTACTTTGAAAAAATTAAATAAACAAAGCTGTATTGCAAAACTTTCCTAGTACCCTTTGTACATACATACATACACACACATTGAAGTTCACATTTTCAAAATTAAACTCCAATGATATGAAAATTTCTTTGGAAAAATCGATATCTGATTTGACACAACTCGTTTAACCAAAATATAAAAGTTGGTATGTACAGCCATGATCCAAACATTACGATCGCCCCTGTCTCCACGAGGGGAAGCATCCTACAGCACCTACGAGTGACGTCACTGACTGGCACAGCATATATAGTGACGGCACGGTAGTGCCGTCAATTCGTAAGTATCAAGCCCGTGCAATGGGGAAAGGGAAAGACCTGATGGAATTTGAACGGGGAATGATTTGCGGCGCAAGGGAGATGCCTTCACGATACCTGAGGGCACCTTCCGCGGTCTCGTGGAGTCAGTGCCACGCCGGGTGCAAGCGATTATCACGACGAAAAGCAGCCCAACATGCTATTAGGTAGACAGTCAATGTTTTGGATCAAAGAGTGTATGTTACAGGATTATAACATACTAACTTAACTAAAGTATACAAGCTTTTATAAACCAAAATAATTTTTTTCTCCTCTGCAAGACTTGCACTAACTTCAATTGCCGCAGTGATGTTATTTACTAAAATGTGTTTTTGTACAGGGAAAAAAAAATCTTTTATTTTATTTTTCTAAGGTTTTGATTGGATGGTTGAATATGAGTAAGTCAATAAATGTATTTTTTGTAAGTTTAAAAATAAATGAAATTAGTTTTAGACGTGAGTAAAAGGAGACTTAGTCGCTAAAATTAATAGAGTAGCAGTTGTGTTATTTTATTTAATATATTTATTTAAATTAGATTGTTCTTGTTATTTCTTCTTTATTGAGTTGAGTGAGAAGTTTCTAACATTGGAGTTATTATTTGATGTTGGCGTACTCTATTTTTCGATGTAGTCTCCTTGTAACTCAATACACCTTTTCGAGTGTTGCTTCAGATTCACGATCCCAGTTTTGTAATCGCTTTCTCGAAGGACATGAAAAAGTGTGAGCGTGGCCGCAATCACATCCCCCCCCCCTCGACCCAAATTTCCTCCCAGATTTTAGTTTCGAGAATAGGTGGAAATGAGATGGGGCTAGATCTGAAGAGGGTGGTGGGCAGGGCAACAATTTATAGCCAGTCTGATGAATTGCAGCCATGGCAACAGTCGATGTCTGAACAGTAAAATGCGCTGTCCTAGTGAAACTAAACACCTTTAGTTTAGTTTAATACTTGTTGTTTGCCCCTTTGGAAGAATCTACCATTATTATCCCTTTTCAATCCCTGGCGACAGATGCCATGACTTTGCCCGCCGATGGGACTGACTTGGAATTCTCTGGAAGTGTGGTGAATTGCTTCTATTATTTTGGAAGTGTGGTGACATGATTCCATTATTTTGATTGTAATTTTCATTCTGGTTGTCAGCGACTGTTTCAACCATACTTACATATAGGGACAGAAAGTTTTCAGTATCTGATTGATAACGAGCAAAAAGTTACTTTGAAGTTCTGAATCGAAGATGCTTCTGATTGGATGTCACAAAAGTGAGGAACCATCGTGCAGAACCATGGTCACACCTAATTCATTTGGCAGAATTTTTTGCACCCGTTCATTTGAGGCGCCTGTTGCCTCTACTATTTCTCTACCAGTTATTTGCCGATCATCTATTGCCATGTCATGAACTTTATCGGTATTTGCTGAAGTAATTGCACATTGCGCCACTGTACGAGGGATGGTCAAAAAAGTTCTAAGAACAGTGCATATAAAATTTATCAAGACAGAATGGCTTACTTTAATAGTTTGTCTTATAAAATAACATAAAAAAGTGTACTTCAATGTCTTATACAGTTTATAAAACTTTATTTTTTATGTTAGCAGGTGGAAAAAGAAGAACGAATATCCAGCAAATGTAGCATCGTTCGATAATGAAGTTTTTCACCACAGAAGGCAGAAATGCCAAAGAAAGCCATGACAGAATGACTAAAGTGTTTGGGGAAATATCATTCAGCTAATCATGTTGCAAGACGGTCGGCACAGTTCCTAAGAGGACAAAAGTCGGTCGAGGATGATCCATGTCAGCCAAAACGATCCAAAAGGTCAGCCATTAAAAGCAATTAATACCGAAATAACTGCCAACGTTGAAGAAAACATTTTCGAAAACAGAAATCCTGAAGTGTCTGAACTTGAAAAAGTATTTAATGTTTGCCATGGACGCATTTTAACAATAATACACGAGAATTAGGGAATGTCCAAAGTTTATGCAGGATGAAAGCTTTCCATTCATGACAAACGTCACAGTGTGGAGTCATTCGAAGAGAATTTAAAATTAATTCTTGCTAACACAGATAGATTTTTATATCGTTCGGTGATAGGTGATGTAACCTGGCCACATTTTTATGATCTTGAATCCAAATTAGAAAGCATGCAGTGAAAGCACAAGGGATCTCTAACCCCAAAAAAGTTTCGAACACAACTACCAGTTGAAAAAATATTGACCTCAATCTACTGAGACAAAAATGGGTTGTTAGTAGTAGCAATAATGGCAAATGATGCAAAAAAAGCGAGCTTATATAGCATTAGCAAAAAAAAAAAAAAAAAAAAAATCTACAAAGTTCACCCATCCCGTACCCTCCAAGAATTTGTCTAGTTCTTCCTTGAATTTATTCAACACATCGACAACAACAGATGGAAGCCTGTTCCAACAATCAACCACCCGCTGGCTGAATGCAAACTTCCACACATCTATCCTGCATCAACTTGAATTAAAGCCCTCCCGCCCTAATGTGTGTAGTCTCAGCAAGTGAAAGAATGCTATTAGCATTCAGCGTACTCAATCCATTCAAGGATTTAAACACCGCAATCACATCTCCCCACAGGTACCTAGTCTCCAGACGCTGCAATTTGCAGAAATGAAGCTTTCTAGGTAAGAGCACCCGTTTGTTCTCTTCACCAGTCTGGTTGTCCTTCTCTGCATCTGTTCCAGCAGATCTACATCCTTCCTAAAGTGAAGCTTCCAGACCTGTATACAGCACTCAAGATGCGGCCTTATACAAAGGAATAATCACTTCCTTATCCCTGCTAGCAAAGTTTCTGTATATCATTAACAGAACGCCGTGAGCTGTCCTGGTAGCATTTCTGCATAGCTCAGAGAATTTAATGTCTGATGCATAATTACCGCCAGGTCTTTTTCATTCTCCACTACCCTAATAGTAACTTATTAACTGAATACCACACAGTTAATAAGTTACTCTGGGGTTACTGCTACCCATGTGCAGTACCTTGCATTTCTCAGCCCATCGACCCAATTTTCCTAGATCTTGTTAGAGTAGCTCACCCTGATGACTATCGTTAACCACCATGCCAACCTTTGTATCATCTGCAAACCTAGACATTAAGCTTAATATACCGTCATCAATATCATTGATAAATATTGTAAACAACAATGAACACAGAACTTAACCGGGAACTCCACTAATAACATTAGTCCACAAAGAGCAGTGCCCATTGATAACCACTCTGTCTTCTTCCACTTAATCCATAGCAGTAACTTGCCCTTAGTGACACATTGCTCCAGTTTGTACAACAGTCTTTTATGTGCAGTATCAAAAGCTTTCCTGAAATCCAAGTATAAGATGTCAATTATTTTTTTTTGCATTCAGTTCCTTGGTCACTGCATCATAGTAACCAATCAGATTGGTTACACAAAAACGTCCCTTGACATATCCGTGCTGTGATTGTAGTATAATTGCATGCCTGTCCAAATGGTCTTGCATTACTTCTTTAATCAGTGATTCCATTATTTTTCCTGGAACAGACTTTAAGCTAACAGGTCAGGTCTCTAATTACTCATGTCGCCTTTTGATCCCCCTTTATGAATTGGGGATATATTCGCACTTCTCCAGTCCATTGGTACGCCCCTGAATCCAAGGATGCTCTCATAATTATGGCTAAGGGATTGCTTACTTTCTTTGCTGCCTCCTCCCCTTAATATAACTGGATAGATTTCATCTGCCCCAGGTGCCTTTTTTATGTCCATCCTCAACAATTTCTCCTCCACTTTCCTTTCAGTTATCACAAAGTCATTTAGCTCCCAATTAGAGTTTGATAAACATCTGGCATCGCCCCTCCCCTAAAGAATTCCCGATATGTGAATGTAGATGCAAAATACCTATTCAATTTATCAGCTACCTGAGCAGGGTTATCAGCAGTTAACCCATTGGCATCAAGTGGCCCAACATGATTCAACCCCTTCCTTCTACTGTTAATCATTGACGTCTGCTGTTTTTCTTCACATTCTTTGCCAGAGACTTCTCATAATTTGCCTTAGCTTGCCTAACCTCCTTTGTGACTTGATTACAGACTAGTTTATATCTATCATAGGCTTCTGTATCACCTGATAATTTATGTGCATCCCATGCACTTTTATTCTGTGCCACGTGTCTCAATAGTTCATCAGATATCATTTAGGTGTAAGCCTTGAACGGCATTTCTTTGCTGGTATGAAAAGCCTAGTAGCTTGTTTGATTACTTCCCCGAATGGTTCCCATTTAGAATTTGCTGTTGGTAACATCATCAGTTTGGTCCCACTGCACACAATTTAAAAACTTTCTGAGACCACTGCAGTCACCCTTATGAAAGCAAAAGCCTTTCCCTTTACCAGTGATATCTTTAATTAAATTCCACATTAGTACACCGTAATCACTGCCAGTAGGTCTTTCACCTGCAGATTCTTAATGTATGAATAATCGCTGCTGATAACCAGATCAAGAGTAATGCTTCCTCTTGTTGCCTATCTAACATGTTGCTCTAGAAAACAGTCATTCAAGAAATCCGCAAAATCTTGCTAGTGTGTGAATGACCAACATACAAATTCCATTCAACATCTGGAAAGTTAAAATCTCCCATTATAAGGCATTCTGATTTGCTGACCCGCTCTATTTCCCTAGTCGTGCACACTTCGCGTGTATTATTATGTAAGACTCGTGAAATTGGTGTCGCCTGTCAAGGTATTATACCAATGAGCCAAAACACTATGGCCAGAGAGTGGTTATACAAATCGAAGCAACTGCAGGTGAACTGCAGCGCGTGCGCAGGTCAGGACACGGTACAAAAAAACACCTGATACTGAGCTCCGTTAATCAGTGTTACTCTTGTTCTTCAGATGGGAAAGGCAGCGGACTTAAGCGAGTTTGACAAAGACCAAATTGTAATGGCCAGACAACTGGGTCAGAGCATATCCGAAACGGCACAGCTAGTGGGGTGCTCACGGTCAGCCGTGGTTAGTACCTACCGAAAGTGGTCCAAGGGGGTAAAACTCACGAACCGCCGACGAGGTGTTGGACGACCACGGCTCATCGATGCTCGAGGTGAGCGAAGGCTCTCCCGGATGGTACGTGGCAACAGAAGGGCGACAGTGGTACAACTCGCCGGTAATTGGAATGCTGGTGACGGGAGTGTCACAACACACACACAGCACATCGAACCCTGATGAAAAACTCGTAACGGCCTGCGACTGCGCAGGCCGTTACAAGTGCCTATGCTAACCACAGTTCACTGACGACAGCGCCTACAATGGGCACGCGAGCATCGAAACTGGACCTTGAGTGATTGGAAGAAGGTCGTCTGGTCCGAAGAATCACGTTTCCTGTTGCACCATCTGGACAGCCGGTCGCTTACCTGAAGAAGTGATGGCGCCTGAATGCACCATGGAACAAAAACAAGCCGGTGGCGGCGGCGTCATGCTTTGGGCGATGTTCTGCTGGGATACCCTGGGTCCAGTCATCCATGTGCCAGGCACTCACGTCTACCACCTACCTAAAAACACCCTGGACTTGGAGATTGCCAGACGGATTTTACTACACGTGAAATCACTATGGTAAAATCGCTGGAACCTCACAAACAAAGGCTCCATTACTAAGAGATTTATACCGGAGGTGGGACAAGTTTATCCACTCTCCCCGACCTGGTTTTCGCACGGACTCCAAACCACCTACCTATTGACTGGACATGGCACATTTAGAAAGAGGCTATATGACTTCGGAACCTCGGCTACTCTGCAGTGCTCCTGTGAGCACCTGGTCCACTACGAGGACCACAGATGTCAACTATACATCAAGATTCACTCGCTTCTTCGAAACCAGGAGGACATCGCTCTACAAGAAGAAGAGACCTACAAAGCCTTCACACTTTTTGCACAAAATATGTTCACAAGACAACGACCTGACCCTCCCCTTGAGTGGAGGTATCCCAAAAGTTCACAAATCCACGAATAGGACAATATCAATCACGAAACAACAGCTATCCCTCAATGGCCCAGAGTAATGGAAACAACTAAGACCTGACTAAATTCATACAAACCCCTCTCTAAGGAACAACAGAAATAATGCCGAAAATATACTCCAGATATTTCGCACAGGACCAGGAACTGACCCAGGAAAAACCACATCTCACTGGAACGGACCCCCAACCTGTGAGGAAACCAGGATCTGGTTGGTCCACCTTAGTGACAATAAATCTTATACAACCTACATGGTACAAAACTGGGATGAGACTAGAATACTACCTTGAAAAGAATCCCATTGATAAAGATCAGGCAGTTGGTCTCCCTCATGATCTCCTAAGCGAATGACAACAGGAATGGATTCCCAAACTGAGAGGCAGCCTGGTGTGTTAAGATTGACCTTATAAGCGACAAGAAACTGCTATGATATGACTGGACCAAAACATGGAAGAGACTTTCTTTCCACAGACAAAGAAAACCCACCAATAGAGACTGGAGGTAGGACATATTAGTGTCCTCCACTGTGACAATAACTGTGAATAACACTGACAACTCAGTCAGAGACACCACAGAAGACCAGAACTTCATCTTGCTTTGTTGGGCACCTGGACTAAAGGACTTCTAAGGTGGTCATATGACTCATCATACACTGTTTTCTTTCCTTTCCTATGGGGAGAGGGGACCTTGCCCCACACTCCCCCTTCCACAAATCTCTTCCCTCTGGTGGGGCACGGGCCTGCTCCACTACAATCGCGGGGTCATCCTCTCTATCGGCCCCTTACTTCCTTTTCTTCACTCCAGTCTTCAGTCTCCCCACCCCCCCTTTACTGTTGACTTTCCCAGCGTTTTCAGCCCTACGCGTCCAAATTTAACTACATCAAAATTTCTTGCCCGAACAATTTAGGCATACAGAAAATATTATTTCAGCATATAACCACTCGCAAGCTTCTAAATTATTCTAACAAACGCTAATGACTAACCGTGAGCATTTTTTTTTTTTTTTTTTTTTTTTAGGTCCTAGCCACTAAAATCCCAGAAAAGTAGGTGGCAGAACCCGCCAGAGTACTATATAGGTAACACCAGGCTGGCCTCCCCGTGGCACGGTATGGTAACGTCGGGTCCCATTAGGGGCCAGGAGGCTAATAGGCCGGATGAACAAGGGCACAACATGCTACGTACCACATGACCCATACACTTTTAAATCCCTGGCTTGTCCGATACAGTGTATATACGCGGAGATGGGAGAAATTCCAGGAGCCGTTAGATCCAAATATACCTAAACCTAAAAACATCATTGCTGACCAGGTATACCCTTTCATGGCAACGGTCTTCCCCTCTGGCGGTGCCGTCTTTCAGCATGATAATGCGCCATACCACACCGCCCGGATTTTTCGAGACTGGTTCGCGGAACATGAGGAAGACTTCCAGGTATTGCCCTGGCCTCCAAATTCCGCAGGCACCAATCCCATCGAGCATCTGTGGTTTGTGTTGGAACAGCAACTCAGATCTGTGGCGTCTCAACCACGGACCTTACAGGAGTTAAAGGATCTGCTGGTTACGTGTTAGCACCAGATACCACAAGACACGTTTAGAAATCTTGTAGCGTCCATGCCTCGCCGGGTACGAGCTGTTTTGGCTGCATGCAGTGAAGGACCAACATCGTATTAGGTAGGTGGTCATAATGTTTTGGCTCATCGGTATATATACATAACACAGGGTGTCCGGGCTAGAGGTATCCAAAAATAACAGCTTATAATGCGAGAACCATTCATTATAATTTCTCAAACGAAAGCACAGCCGATAGGAAATCTTTCCAAGATTTGTTTCGTCACATTTTGCCGCATTTAGGGTACGGAGAATCCTCACCAAGCGATCGAAAATGAAATGGACACACCAAAAGTCAATGCCTGGATAGGAGTGCACAAAAATGACTTCATCGGTCCATTTTTTTCCCATAGATATGACTATGAAAAAAAAAAAAAAAAAAAGCATGGGGCTTTATTAAAGACTGTGTGTACCAGAGAAAAAGTTCGAGATTTGGACAATTTGAACCAGCGTATCGTTGAAGCAGTTGCTCTAGTAACGCCTCAGATGCTGGAAAACACTTGGCAAGAGCTGAATATCGTTTTGACATCTGTCGAGCTACAAAAGGTGCCCATATTGAACTTTACTAACCTTCATAAAAACTTGGTGAGTTATTCTGTATAATAACAAAAAATTTATTTTAATACACCTTATAGATGCTGAGATATGTGCGTGTATTTTTGGATACCTCTAGCCGGACACCATGTATATACACTGGTGTTAAAAGAAAGTGCATCACCCCTTAAAATTGTAATTGTCATCTGAATAACGTAAGTATATGGCAATATTTCTTACAGATTGCATCAGATAAGATTTACACGCATAGGTGATGACGTAATATTGCATCAGCTGTTACTTTCAACTATATAAGCACGCTATGCAAGAGTTGCAGTCATTCCTTGTTTGTATCAGGATGGCGAGTTACGTGCAGTTGACATCACGAAGAACGAGTGCTATTGTTGCTTTACGTGAGGAAGAATGTTCTTCCCGTCGTATTGCTTATAATGTGTCTTGTAATCAGTCGACAGTGAGTAGATTTCTTTCCAAACTCAAGAATACTGGTTCTGCTGATAGGAAAAAAAGGAACCAGACGCAAACGGGTCTTTACGCCAAAACAGGACTGTTTGAAGCGCTTATGCCTTAAAAACCGTAAATCTTCTTCGTCTGGGCTGAAAAGAGAATGGAAAGAACATACAAGAGAGGTAGCAAGTGCAGTAACAGTCAGAAGATGCCTCTTTAAATTGGACTTGTAGCCCGTCGTCCTAAGAAGAAGCCCCTCCTCACACAAAAAAATGAAAAAGGCTCGATTACTTTGGTGTAAGGAGCATGTCAAATGTATGTATAAGAAGAAGAAGAACTCTGTATTATATATACAGAATATACATACACACACAGTATGTATATATGTATATACTAATGACAAAGGTGGCACCCAGCCTTGCAGCTATCTCCACCTATATAATCTGTAGGCACAGAATCCCATATTACGGCCTGAAATGTAAGTGTATGTATGTGTCTCTGTGGTGTGTAATGTGTGTAAAATCAGGCATCTCTGCCACCATCTGGACAGTGCACCCCGGTGCCCATCAATGACACAAAGAGCCGGGCCTGTACCACTAACATTGTCTGCACAAAAATGTACTAAAAACAAAAAAAAAAGTCCCGCACCCACCGGTAGTGATGCAAGACGGCGGATGCCAGCAGAATCCCGCTCGTATGTTGCCCGAACCTATGCGCCCGCAAAAAAAAAAAAAAAATAAAATAATAATAATAAATAAATAAATAAAAAAATAAATAATAATAATTTATTCCGCACTCAAGCAGTACAAAAAAAAATAAAAATAAAATAAAATAATAAAATAAAAAGTATATATATATATATATATATATATATATATATATATATATATATATATATATATATATATATATACTGTATATATAAACTGCCTGAGTGCCAGTAAAAAAAAAAAGAAAAAAAAGAATAAAAAGTGTACAGTAAATTTTCGATCAATCAGTACTCATCATAATTGATAATTCTCTTCTTTTAAATACAAATTTAGCAAACCTTTGCAATGCATTATACCTGCTAACATCCACAAGATATTAAGATTCATTACCCATATAAAAGTCAAATATCTCCTTTTTTAATCCCCCCCCCCTTATAGTTTTCATATAAGGGACAGTCACAAAGAATGTGGTTCCAGGATTCCAAACAACTACAAAAACACGATGGGTTGGCTACTAATCCAAAACTAAACAGTTTACTGCTAAAAGATCCGTGACAAGTGGAAAAAAAAAAAAAAAAAAAAAGAGGTCTCCATTTCAGGAAAAAACCACTTAATAACTTTATGATTTCACACATCTCACTTCAGGGGCAAACAATCTAGTTACAGCTCCAGTGTCACTTGAATTCCACCTATTCTGCCACCTTTCACGTAAAAGATTCATAACAATCTTTTTGGCCTGTGGTATACCTATAGATGTATCACTAGTAAAATATGAAATGAGCAGAAGCCTGAAAAACAAGATGCAGGATATTTCAGAGACTGCTGGGAGTCATTGCGGTACAAGTAAACACATGGGTTGTGTTAGGGTAGCTAAGAATAGAAACAGGTGCATGCATACTTGCGTGTACACCAATGCTAGGAGTTTGGTAAATAAATTTGATGAATTTGAGGTATTGCTCAAAACATCAAAGGCAGATATTGTTGGGATATCAGAGACGTGGTGTCACACAGATAAAAGGAATGCGGAACTGGAATTTGGGGAATACAATGTGTATAGAAAGGATAGACAGGACAGGAAGGGAGGAGGGGTTATGCTATTAGTTAAGAAACACATAAAATCCAAGGAAGTGAAGCCAGTCGACATCGATGGACAGGGCAGTGTTGAGTCAGTTTGGTGTGACATAAGCATAGGGAAATCAAAATTGAGAGTAGGAGTGTGCTATAGGCCTAATGACTCTGATGAGTATAATAAGATATTGTACAGGGAAATGGAGTGGGCCAGTAAATCAGAGAGTCTTATAATGGGGGATTTTAATTTCCCAGATATTGACTGGACTTTGTGGGTTGGTCACTCACACACTAGCCAGGCTTTTGTGGATTTATTGGATGATTATTTTCTACATCAGCATGTTCGTGAGGCAACAAGAGGGAACAATACTCTTGATCTGATTATCAGTAGTGATTCTTCATGCATTAAATTTCTGCAGATAAATGAACCACTAGGTGGCAGTGATCACAGTGTGTTGAAGTGGGATTTACTCAAGGAGGCAACGACCATCAGAGGTAAAGGGAAGGGTTTTTGTTTTCGTAAAGGCGACTATGATGGTCTGAGACAGTATTTAAATTCTATACAGTGGGACCAACTGATGATGTTACCAACAGCAAACTCAAAATGGGAAGCATTCAAGGAACTAATCTTGGAAGCTACCAGGCTTTACATACCAACTAAGAAATATTGTTCAAGGTTTAGGCCTAAATGGTTGTCAGATGAACTAATGAGACATGTGGCAGAGAAGAAAAATGCATGGAATACATACAAATTAATGGGCGACATGGAAGCCTATAATAGATATAAGTTGGTTTGTAACCAAGTCACAAAGGAGATCAGGCAGGCAAAGGCAGACTACGAAAAATCTTTGGAAAAGGATGCAAAGAAAAACAGAAAAGATTGTTTTTCCTATTTAAACTCAAGAAGGAAAGGAATGAATCAGATTGGTCCACTGGATATTGATGGTTCAACAGTTGAGGATCCTGCTCAGGGTGGCTAACAATCTAAACGAGTACTTTGCATCTACATTCACGCATGAGGAGTTATTCAGGAAGGAGAATGACGTAGGTAAAGTAGACATTGGCAGTGAGCTAGATGATTTTGTAATAACGGAGAGGAAAGTGGAGGAGAGATTGTTGAGGATAAACATAAAAAAGGCACCTGGGGTGGATGGGATCTATCCAGTTATATTAAAGGAGGCAGCAAAGGAAGTAAGCAAACCCCTAGCCATAATTATGAGAGCTTCTTTGGACTCAGGGGAGGTACCCATAGACTGGAGATGTGCAAATGTAACCCCAATTCACAAAGGAGGATCAAAGGCTGACACAAGTAATTATAGACCTGTTAGTTTAACTTCTGTTCTGGGAAAATTAATGGAGGAACTGGTTAAAAAAGCACTGCAGGATCATCTAGACAAGAATTCAGTTATAGCTCAGACGCAGCATGGTTTTGTTAAGGGCAGGTCTTGCCTGACCAATTTGATTGGATACTATGATGTAGTCACAAAAGAACTGGATGCAGGGAATAACTTTGATATTATATATTTGGATCTTAGAAAGGCTTTTGATACTGTTGCACATGGAAGACTGCTGCACAAATTGGAGCAGTGTGGCATTGGAGGCAAATTGCTGCTATGGATAAGGGGATGGTTGAGTGGCAGAAGACAGAGAGTGGTAATCAATGGACACTGCTCAACGTGGACTAATGTTATTAGTGGGGTTCCTCAGGGTTCAGTGTTGGGTCCGTTGTTGTTTTCGGTGTTTATGAATGATACTGATGATGGTATATCAAGTTTAATGTCCAAGTTTGCAGATGATACAAAGGTTGGCAGGGTTGTTAAGGACACTACTGACGCTATGCTGCTGCAACAGGATCTGGAAAGGTTGAACAGATGGGCTGAGGGTGGCAAATGAAGTTTAACATTGACAAATGTAAAGTACTACATATGGGAAACAGTAACCCCAGAGCAACGTATCAACTCTGCGGTACTACACTGACAGTGGTGGAGAATGAAAAGGACCTGGGGGTAATTGTGCAGGCAGATATGAAGTTCTCTGAGCAGTGCAGACGAGCTGCAAGAGTAGCTCATGGTGTCTTGTCAATGATATACAGGAATTTTTCTAGCAGGGATAAGGAGGTGATTATTCCCTTGTATAAGGCAATGGTTAGGTCACATCTTGAGTACTGTATACAGGTCTGGAAGCCTCATTTCAAGAAGGATGTAGAGCTGCTGGAACGGGCACAGAGAAGGGCAACAAGATTAGTGAATGGAACAAAGGGTTGCTCTTACGAAAAAAGGCTTAAGTTTCGCAAATTACAGAGTCTGGAGACTAGGCAGCAGTGAGGTGATCTGATAGAGGTGTATAAGGCTTTGAATGGTTTGCGCATGCTCAATGCCAATGGGATTCTTCCTCTTGCTCAGAATAATCACCTCAGAGGGCATAAATTCAAATTGAGGAAGGACGGATGTCGGATAGATGTGCGGAAATTTGCCTTTGACCAGCGGGTGGTTGGTTGGTGGAACCGACTTCCATCATTTGTTGTTGAAGGTGATAGCCTAAACAAATTTAAAGCTCAACTGGACAGGTATTTCGAACGAACGGAGGGGTGAAATGGGAGTGGTGTTTTTTTTTTTTTTTTTTTTTTGGCTGATGCTGAATAAGCTTGCTTTCTTGCATCATATGCCTTACTAATGCTAATGCTAATTTGTGATGCTAGTCATTAATGTAACATACTATCGCGAGGGAGCGAGAGAGAGAAAAGGGACTTAAAGTATATGGGAGAAGAAAAGTAAATAATATACAATTGTAATTAATCTGAGCAGAACGTAAAACTATAGTTTTATTAAGTGTTCTGTAAAGTTATAATCTCAATAATTAATTAATAAAGATATAACTACATTTACTTTTCATTTCTCTTTATCACAAAAAAAAGAAAAAAAAAAAAATGGAACGCACCTGAAACATAACGCATGGTGTAAATTAACTAACTTGTTATCAATTTACTACGAATATAATACGGATATAAGTAGTAGGATTCGTATTCATCTTTTCTAACAGCTAAAGAAAAACACAAAATAAAAGCATTAATCTCTGAAATTACCGCTACCAATATGCTATCAAGAGGCCTTATGTTGCAATACTAGGTAACGCTTCCCTAAGCAGTATTGTGTAATGTTGCTTACACTCATGAACCAAAACATAATGACCACTCCTGTCTCCACAAATAGACGCATCCCACAACCCCTTGGAGTGACGTCACAGACGGTGAAACATATATAATTACGGCACGGTAGTGCCTGTCAGTTCATCAATACGAACATGCAATTGCTGAGCAACCACAGACATTGCAGGCTATTCCAGAGCCGCCGTAGTGAAGATGTGGCGAGAATGGTGCGAAGAGGAACACACAACCACTAAAATGTGATGGAATGAGGAGACCACCACTAGTTGACAACAAAGGTGAAGGGCGGTTGGAACGTGAAGTCCGGAACCACAGATGGCTCAGGATCGCTCGATTAAGGGCAGACTGCAACAAAGGAGCACAGAGAAACGTTTCCGAGTATGTCATTCACAGGACGCACTTGCAGATAGGCTTACGTAATAGGCAACCTGTTCATGTGCCCTAGTTGACCGACCGTCATCGACACTTCTACCTGCAGTGGGCACGGAAGCACCATTCCTGGACATTGGACTGGAAAACGAGTAGCCTGGTCTGATGAATCAAGGTTCTATCTCCAATATGCCAATAGATGGGTGCGTATTCGACGGCGAGCAGTGAATAGTTGCAACAAGGATGCACGGTTGGATGAAAACAGGCCAGCGACGGTGGTACTGGAGATTGTTTTCTTGTACATCATTGGGTCCCCTCTTCCCCATTGAACACATCATCACCACCAAATCCTACCTTGGCATTGTTTCGGACCAGGCTTTGCCCTACAGAGGGACTGTGTATCCAGGTGGCACTGGACTCTTTCAACAAGACCCGAATTGTGCAGGAATGGTTCGAGAATCATGTCTAAGCAATTTTTTGTTCCCCTGGGCGCCAAATTCTCCCATCGAACATTTGTGTAATGAGGTGGGCACAGCATTCGCCAGTTCCTAGCTCTGGGACGTCCTCCTCTACAGATGGTCCAGGGTACCTTTCGCAATCTCGTGAAGTCGATGCCATGCCATTCCAGGTGCAAGCGGTTATTAATCACTGCAAAAGGCGGCCCGACATGCTATTAGGTAGATGGTCATAACATACAATACATTCATGAGTGTATTAGTGTACTGCGTCAATCTTTACGGGTCTTGTCGGCACCTCATCATCGGGAAACTTGACAAGTACAGCAACCCAATGATGGATTAACACAAGATGAGAAATGCGAAAAAGTGCCAATAGTAACTTTTCAAACATGAACAAAAAAAAAAATTATTTAAATATTACAGTATACTTAGTGATCACTGAATTGTGATATCCCCATCCATAATGGACTGTACCGCCTAGCTCGCAATGTAAAAAGTCGAACAGCTTAGTACGCTAGAGCGGCGGTAATTTGCATCTGGACCTGCAAGTCAAGGTGATAAAGTGGCAGTTATGGGACACAGTAAATAAATTAAGCAGTTTCAAAACGGCACGATTGTGGGAGCTCATGCGTCGGGTGCTTCCAAATCGGAAATTGCACGTCTTGTCGGTTGCTCACGGCCCACTGTGGTTACGGTGTACAAAGAATGGTGTCGAACTGGTCAAATCACTTCCCACCGACAGAACTGTAAAGGATTACACAAGGTGGACGTTCGTGGTGAGCGAAGAGTGTGCAGTGCATTGTGCAGGCTCGACGGCAGGTCACTGTGCGACAGACGACATCGCAAAATAATATGGGGAATGCAAGAACAATATTCCAAATGACATTGCGCCGCACACTCAGATGCATGGGGTTGCATCGCAGACGACCCAAAAGACACCCTCTCCTCACCGCTGATCATTGTAGACGGTGAATGCTGTGGTGTCAACAACATGCTGGTTTGACGGTGGACTAGAAATGAGTGTGCTGGTCGGATGAGTCCAAATACCTGGTGCAACACACTGACGGACGCCTTCGTGTGTGTGCAAGCAACGCACGAGCCCATGGACCTATCCTGCATGGTATCCATTATCCAGGTAGGTGACGGTGGTTGCTTAATATGGGGCATGTTTTGCTGGAAATAACTACGACTCCCTGATTCTTATGGACAACGTTTCACTAGTGAAGTCTACCGGTAACTCTTGGGAGCACATATGCACCCCGCCATGTTGCATTGGACAGAAACGGGATCTTTCAAGACGATTGCGTGTTGTGTCATCGGGCCCGCACTGTGCACAAGTGGTTCAAGTGAAGACATCACTCTTGATTGGCCTCCAAATTCGTCTGACCTCAATCCAATTGAACACTTGTGGGGTGTTCTGGGACGGGCAGTGCGGCGTGTGGACACGCAACCGTCATCTATTCGACACTACAGAAAGCCTTACAGGCAGCATGGCTGCAGATCTCGTCTACGGACATCTCCAGATATCTGGTAGATTCAATGCCTAATAAATAGCGGCTGTTATAAGTGCGAACGGTTGCCCAACACGGTATTAAGTAATAATAATAAGATTCTTTATTAACATAAATTTTATACACTAGTGATTCCTTACACAGAAAGCCAGAGGAATCTTACAATTAGTTGTTTATACAAGTGAGTTTGATTTATAAAAAAATAATAAATAAATAAATAAAATAATAATAATAACTAAATAATAATTAATAGATCAAAGCAAAGATAATAGTCAAAATGTAAAAATGAATGAAGTAGTAATTACAGCGAAAAAGGACTACAAGTTGAGCTGAACATGAAATTACATCGGGTAACTAAGATCGGCACTTACATAAATGTCCTTTACAAACAGCAAGATGGGACAAGATGCCATCTCGATATGCCTTGTCTATCGTCCACAGGTCGATGTCGATGTTGAGCGAGTTGAGAGTGTCCAGAGTCACATTAGGGAAGTGTCTTTTGAAATTCTGTAACCGCTGGAGCCTTGAGCATAAGGAGGGTGTACTACGGAGATGTCTGCCTGGCAAACGCCAACCAAACGTGTTCCAGATGTTGATGTGATCCTGCTTAGCTGAGCACAGATGAAGGAATGACTTTATTTTTAGCACATGGGCTCTGTGGACTATGGGAGTATATTGCAGGTTGCAGCAGAGAGTAGATTTAGATGTTGTGTAGATCTGGTGCGACCACAAGTTGGCCCACTTAAGCACCCAGAATTCGAGACCCCATAATTTCCTGAGGCTGGTGGGTGGTGCCGCCGACCAAACTTCCACGGCATAGGAGAGTACACTACAGAAATAAGTTGCGAGGTACTTCTTGATTATTTTCTTATTGTGCGTTTTGCACAGATCAATTTTCATTCCCCAGAACCGCTCTCAGGGCTTTGGAATACTGAGCTTGGATTTGTTTTTTATATGTGAGGTTGGCATCAAGGATTACTCCTAGGAATTTGACACTGTCTGTGGGAGTCAGGACATTTCCTGCCAATACCGGAAGTAGAGAAGATGCAGTATCAGTAGAAGTCATCCGACTTGGCGTAAAGATAAGATAGTTTGACTTCTCTGGATTGACTGACAGGCCAAAAAATTTAGCATACTTATACAAAGTAGAATGTATTTAGGTAGCTGTTTACAGATTCAGAGGCGGTTTGTCTTTCTTATGAAGGACCAACATGGCGTTTGCATGGCAAATAGCAAACAATATCATCAGCATAAGATAGGAACGCTGGAATTTGATCCATTAGTGGAACGAATATTGCTGCAAATAACAAGGCTGAGAGACAACTACCTTGTGGAATCCCTACTTCGACGCTTTTAGTGACTTTAACGCCATCGCCTTCAAAGTGAAACATTCTCCTAGATAGCAAACTATTGAAGATCTCGAGCATCTTTCCGGATATCCCGTAGAATCTCTCAAGTAAGGCAAGAAGGGGTGTTATTTGGACTGAGTCGAAAGCAGATTTCATGTCGAGAAAAATGGTGTGAAGATCTTCGTTGTCATTCCAGGTCTGAAGTATTTTCTGTGATAATGACTGTAGGCAGGTTACCGTAGATCTATTAGGCAGGGCATAATGGGTGTGTTCTGGCCTATGCGCAAAGATTGCGAGTGCTACATCATTATAGATGCACTTCTCGAGGCATTTCAGGAAGGGAGAGGCAATTGATATTGGCCTGAAGTCAGCCGGTCTTTTCGCATGAGACTTTTTCGGCACTGCCACGACTCTGTATGATAACCAGCTTGAAGGCACCTGTGCAAATTTGAGTACTTTGTTGTAGAGTTGAGTGAGCTCTTTGCTGATGAAATGAAAAGCAATTTTTAGACTAAACAGAGGTATTGCGTCAATTCCTATGGTGGACTTGTCAGGTAGTGAATTTATTATTTTTATTAGTTGTTCTTCGGAAATTTCTGTATTACTAGTAGGTGAAGAAATGTTAAGCGCTTCGTTCCAAGGATATGCTTCGGACACACGGTGATCTCGCTTAAAACGCAGCACATGCTCACAACATTCCTGGACATCTAAAGACAGAGGGGTGCAAGTATGACTTGTGGACCACACACGTTTTCCCCTGGATAGACGGCCGTTCATGAAATTGTCAATAGAAAATTGTTTCCTCTTCTGGAAATCCATCCTTGCTTTGGAAAATCTGGCGTATGACTCTTGTGAAGGCGACTTCTTGTAAGAGGCATGGGCTGCCTGTTTTTCCCTAAAGGCCTTGGTCAGGAGGTCATTCCACCATGGCTTTGAGTGGGGACTAAGGATGCAAGTTTTGGACATTGCAGACCTTGCAATGAATTCCATCCATCTCGAAAGCCAGTAGGCAGCCTCATTTATGTTAAGCTCAGCCAGTATGTTCCATGGGTAAAGTTGGAAAAGGGTAGTAACTTTTCCAATGTTGATGTATTTTGGATTGTATACTCTCCTGACAGTGTTCGTAGTTTGTACTTGTGTACGTTCATCCTTAGGTGCCTGCAGAGATATCATCGCAGCAATCGGAACATGATCAGACGGGAGGAAGTTCCCAGTTATGGTCAGTGTTTCCTCTACTAAACAGTTTGAGAAGATGCGCTGCAGGGTGGCATCGCCGCGTGAGGGAGGAACATGAATAAGACCAATGCCCATTTCCGACATGTTCAATGACAGAGTATCTAGAAGCTTCTTTGTGGCTGGCAGTGGAAGGTTAAAGTCTCCGAGGATGAGGAGCTTTTGCCGATGATTGATTGTGGATGACAGCCATGCTGTCAGATTAAGGACAGAATCCTCATAAACTGGTGGAGGTAAATAAACGGCTCACACAGAGATCGACAAACCAGCAATTCGGTAGATTCCAAGAACAGCTTCTATATCACCTCCTGGATAAGTGGATGCCTTAATCAGGGGTAGTGAACTTCTTTGACAGATTGCTACACCGCCACCTCGTCTCCCAATTCTATTAGCAGCCAGCGTGTGATAGCCAAGATTTGAGGTGAAGGCAGCAATTTCCATTTCATCTCTGAGCCAGGTTTCAATCAGAATGACGAAGTCGTACTCTGAGCAGGAAAGCAAATCAAGTAGACCGTCTAGCTTGTTTTTGACACTCCTGATGTTTTGTAGGAAACATCGAATTTTTACTTCGACAGAAGGTTGTACTATGATGAGATTACTCTTGGAACAGTATTTGCTTTTTACATAATGATCTGAAATCTCGTCCCGGGATCGATGTCGCGTTCGATGTGCTCTCATTCTGGATATTCTAACTGGAATGCGATCGGTCCGATGTTCGCTCGTCATCTCCACGTTAGACATCCATAAGTTGCACCCGCTCTCGGATATAATTTGGGAGACTGCGCTAGAGAGGACAGGTAGCTATGCTGTAGTTATACATTGTTGTGGAATGGGGTTCGGGCTTGATAAGTTCTTGTCCTTTGGTGTCCCATAGTATGGCATTACCAACAGACCTCTGGGCCAGTATTCTGCATTGAGGTATTGTTGGTAATTAGGCCCATCAATCTGAATCCTAAAGGAAGCATAAGACGGATGCTTGGTATTGATTTTGAAAGGCTTTCCGGGTATGCCTAGTTCCATCAATAGTGCCTGAGTTTCTTCAACTTTTGTCAACGGATCCAGCCTGCTAATGAAGATATTTGCATGAGTATTGCTGGTGGCTTGGCGATCTCGTATTCTGAGGCTAGTGCTTACTACTCTTGTGCCAATCAAGGTGGTTTTGCTGTTTCTGGAATACCGTTGGCGTGGGAAGCTTGCGTCGGTTGAGGTCCGGGCATCTGGCTTTGCTGTGCTCCATTCATGCCTGCAATGTCAGAGTTCCGTTTCGTTGATATTAGCATGGCGCTATAGGCGCTGTCTTTAGAGAGTGGAACTGTATCCGTTTCGGGTAGTAGCGATGACTCAGGTGTGGGAGATGGGCGTTCCAGTGGGCCAGGACAAGGGAGTCTAGTGTTCACGGGCAAGAGACCTTGTAGTACGCTCAAGGACTTTCGTTGATAATCTTCAAGCTGGCTCAGACGTTCCCTTAGCGAGCTATTTTCTGAATACAGTTTTCTTAGAATGCCTTCAATAGTTTCAAGTTTCTCAGTGTTACACCTGCAAAAAGCGCAGCTGACTTGAGCCTGTGATAGGTGATCATAATTCAGCAATCACTAAGTGTATGTCTGCAACAGGATTTGCATCTATATTTTATTAAAAAAAAAAAAAAAAATTACGCAAGGAATCGTCTTTCTTTACCTTTTGGTGGGTCATGGGGTTGTCTTCTCTATTGGCCCCATACTTCTTTCTTTCCCCCCCAGCCTTCAGTCTCCCCACCCTCTCTAGCTTCACAACTAGCGCCCAACCCATGTCAAAATTTACCGAGCCCAACACCCAAAATTTTAATCTTAAATCACATCGCTTACATATCTATATTCCTTTCGGTCAAACCCAATCCTAGTGTTTCCTTTTTTTTTTTTTTTTTTTTTTTTTTTAAGGTCCTAGCCACCGAAATCGCAGGAAACTGGGTGGCAGAACCTGCCAAAGTACTATAAAAAAATTAGGATCTGCCCTGCCTTCCAGGGGCATAGTGTGGCAAACGGTTTGTTTTGTTTGTTTGTTATTTGGTTTTTAGGAGCATTATGGACCTTGGACCTATCCTATTTATTCTTTACATCGATGGATTTCTCTCTCTTCTTCCATCTTCTCACCTAGTAGCGTATGCCGATGATATTTCCATCCTAATCACAGATAAAGACCCTAATGAGCTTCAACTCAAAATCTCTGACTTGCTTTCTGTGATGCATAATTGGCTTCAAAAGAATCAGCTTATAGTGAATCCAGAAAAATCAAAATATATGGTGTTTAGAACGAAAAACAAACCACTAAATATTGATTTAGACGTAACATACAAAGAAAAACAACTTGAAAGGGTGAATGAAACCAAGTTTCTCGGAATCCGGCTAGATGAAGTTGGGCAAAACAAATGATAACCCTACGAAAGAAAATTTCGTCACTAGCGGGAATACTCGCCAGGGCCTCTGCCTGGGTGTCTCCTTCTTTTCTCAGACAAGTATTCCTTTCTTTAATTCAGCCGCACCTCACCTATGGAATCATTTCATGGGATACTACCAGCCAAGAAAACCTTGCGAGAATCAACTCCATTCTCAATGGATGCGTTCGTTCAATTTTGGGCCTTCCCTGGAACGCATCGGTTAGTTCGAGATACCAGGAAGTGAGCTCCTAAGCTCACTTCCTGGTAGCTCCTACCAGCTATGGCAGAAAGCCGAGGCGATCCTTGTTTACAATGCTATGAAGATAGCAGACTTTCCCCTTCTCTTCAGATCCTTTTTCATAACCACAGACGAAGAAGAAATATCATATAATCTAAGAAATGAAGCCAACATGAAGATTCCGCTTTTCAGAAAAGCCATAGGTCAGAAAAGTATAAAATACAGAGGTGCTAAAACCTTGAACAAACTTCCTGCAAAAATCAAAAATGTCACTTCACTAAATCAATTCAAGAAACTACTAATTGAACACATCACCAGGGATGTCTGATTCAAATTACCTTCCACTCAACTACTGGATTTTAAAAACGCCAACATGGAAATAATGTACAAATGTTAAAGGAAGCAGTTGGCAAATAGTTTGTAAATTTCTGTGCACGTATCTCATCATTTTTCTTTTCTCTCATAATTTAATTGTAAAAATATTCACAATGATATAAGTAGTGATGCTTTTCGAAGTCTTCTGTAAAGAAATGTACAAAAAACTCCAATTTATTTATGTCTTTCCTGTTGAACATTACCGGTACAATTTCAGAACTGTACATTTTTCAATTGTATATTTATCATTTTTTAAGGGAACACCCCCTAAAAAGCCAATGGCTTATGTGTTCTCCCTCCCTTTTTGCTGTTATCTCCCAAAAAAGTGTAACATAAAATAGGGATAATAAATTATTATTATTAGCAACTAAGGCCATATTGCTCCGGGGATATGCGGTGGTCATTCCCTGACCTTTCCGTATCCGCCGTATTTGGTGGTCACGGGCTCGAACCCCGGTCTAATCAAGAAGCGTGTGCTACGCACTGCTGCTCCTGCCCACCTGGCAAACGGTGGGGCCCACCCACTAAATGGTCAGATTAACACCGGTACACAACACTACACTCTACTCTACTCTACAATATCCATACACTTTTAAATCTCTACCTCTACAGTGTTCTGTATCACACAATGTATGCTACGCGGAGCAGGGCCGGCTTCGGTGGAGGTCGCGCGATGCGACCGCACAGGGAGCCAAAATTCCCAGCAAATTCACTGATTAATCTCAAGTTGTAAATCTCAAGTCGCGATATGAAGTCAATCTTACGTTCCGATTCAAGCAGTTCGGATTTCACTTATCGTGCATTCGAATGAATAAACGTGCCGCTGAACTCGCCAGAAACGAGCCACTGATGTTTCCCACGTGGGCCACGGCTTTCAGTTAATAGTAAAAAATAAAATGCATAAACTTAATAGGAAGTTGGAGAAGGCGCTGATAGACCTGGGGCCGGTTCTGACGCGGAGATGCGGGAAACCCCTGGTGCCGTTGGACCCTAAACACACTATACCTTAATTAGTAAGTAAATGGCAATAAGGTAATTAGTTATTTACTTTACTAATTTGCGCTTCTATTTATATTTATCACTTAAGTAACCTTTTTTTGGTGAAACGAAAGCTGCTATTAGCAAGTCAAATCCAAGTGATCCTGACTAGAACAAAGATGTATACTTTACGTATTTTTGTAAATTTTGTGCACACATCTTTGTACACAATATATTCGAAATAAATTAAAAAAATTAATCACAGGAAAAAAATAACTGAAGAAATAAAAATGGAATGCCTGAAATTTAATGGAGTGTGCACATTACTTAACATCCTTTCCTTCCTTTTTCACTAAAATACAGTTAGACTACAACATATTAACGAAAAAGGTAGGAAAGAATGTTAAGACAGATTCGTTATGAAGATTTTTGGAAATTTTTCAACGTTATTCCTTGTGTTTAATACAACTTCCGTTAAAATATCATACACAAAGAATAATACAGTAGTTTAAAAGAACAGATTCAGGGAACCGACTTGCAGTCAATGAATGATGTTATGTTAATAAAAAAAAAAAAAAGAAAAAACAATATGAATATAAAGTGTTGGTCGTTACCATTCAAACCTTACACCTTTGGATCATTTTGTCTTATGCAGGATCTTAGCTGCCGCTACTTCTGAACATTAATAAGACATCTATCATTAGCAAAGATAATATACTATTATTATTACAGTTTTCAAACATGTTTGGGTTGTAACTACAAATTTTACGATCACCTTTTGAACTCCGGTCATTGGATATATTCAATTGCTTCTTCTCGCTTGTCGTAATAATAACCACTTCAGTTTCCACATCAGTCATCCCTGTCAACTTCAAACGATCACTTGCTATAACCAACCCTATACGGAGAGACCACCGGAATTTTTTTCCCTCCCATCATCAATTACGCAGTGTGAATTTATCCACTCAAACATAGGTGCAATAACCCTCCCCACCACTCCCGAAAACAGCCTTCCGTTTGTTTTCTCAATACCGATAGCTAATGAAGAACTTACAACAGCAGACTAATTCAAATTTGAAGGTTGTCCAAATGAACGTGATTATTACTGAGGAAGAGCTAGTTTAATATATATGAGGCAATGGTCCTCGTCAAAATACTTTTGCAGAGGACGATTGTGTGACATTACGTCATGAATCTCTGGTAGAAAAGTTGGCATACATCGTTACCTACAGTGAATCTGACTGGTTTGTTTGTTTGTTATTTGGTTTTTAGGAGCATTAACAACTAAGGCCATATTGCTCCGGGATATGCGGTGGTCATTCCCTGACCATTCCGCATCCTCCGTATTTGGTGGTGACGGGCTAGAACACCGGTCTAATATCAAGAAGAGTGTACTACACACTGCTGCTCCTTCCCACCTGGCTACGGAGGCGCCTGAATCTGACTGGAGAGCATTCAGTTAGGCTAGGTCATTAATTTGAATTTTGAATATGGAAGGCGAGGTATCTTTCATATTCAAAATGAAAGTACACTGATTTCAAGTTTCAATGAAATATATTTCATTATGCAAGACTTGATAAAGCTGCAATGGTTGAAAATGCCTAATGCCGGCTCATGTTCACGGGCCAATTTGCCTATTTGTGTGCACTGAAAAAAACAATAACTAATAGGAGAACACTACCTCTCAAACCAACTGTATTCGTGCCATGTTAATTTTCGTCAAACCATACTTGTTCAGCAATTTGAAGCTAAATGGTAGGAAATACACCTGGAGTAAATGCATTTTTTTTTTTTTAATGTCAATAAAGTGAACACAGCTGTTCAGTGGAGCACCCAGAAAGTTTGTTGGATGGGGGGGGGGGGGCATTTCACATTGGTAACTTTTACAAGTTACCAATGCTCAGAGGCGTAACTAGGATATGGCTAATATGTCCTCGACCATAGGCGCCATTTAGTTGTAGGCGACAAATGGAGTTAAAGACTTTAAAATAATGAATACCCATGCTGTTCATTTGCTTGCTACAATTAGAGGAGAATCAATGGTACAGATTGAAGAAAAGGCTCCAAATGTGATAAAAATAAATTAAAACACGGGCTGCAATACAGATAAATTGAAAATTTCAGGAAGCAAATCTAAGGCAATATTATTTAAGGATACCTTGAGTAAAAGAAGATATCGCACCACAAGAAGTGATCAAATAGTGGTATCTTATGCCCCAGTGGTTAAATACCTGGGAGGGTTTCATGATGGCATTCTAAGCTCAAGAAAATTATCTTAAAGAAAATGTTTTCCCTTCGAAATTGATAAGAATAATAATGAAGAATTGAGGGATTAAAAGGAGATATTATGTATAAATGTCTATTCGTTCCTATCACGACTTATGCTTGTGGTGCATGGGAATAAAGAGTTAAGAAGGTAATTGTCAGTAGGCACCTTGTTTCTGTTCAGAGATTTGCCCTGGATAACTCCAGCCTACAGAACTGAATACGCAACAGGAATAAGTAATTCAATAGAAATATGTGAAATTCAGGCGTGTTCGTATGCATATTCAGTATGGCAAGCAAGATTAAGGAAGTGAAAAAGATTTACTGAGGAAAAAGTCAGATATGGTAGAACGGACAGTCGCCGTCAGATTAATACCAAATGATACGACTGTAAATAGGGCAAGAGGATGGATTGATTTTGGTTTATATGGAGTTATGGTGGTGACAGGTCACAACTTCCCTTGTCAAGAGAAGATTAAAGTCAAGATTCTTGGTAGAGAATCTCATCCTCGTTGTGTTTGTGGAGCTCAGGACACCGAGTACATTGTCTTTGAGTGTAATAATTATAATGATTTGGGCAAGAGTTATGAGAACTCCAGAGGCGTCTTATTATTATTATTAGCTATATGATGCGAGGAAGCCTGAGGCTTATGCTGCACCAGCCAAAAAAAAAAAAAATTTGAGTACCCTGAGTGAGAGAATCACCAAAAAAGAGAAGAATGATGATATCCAGCTTAGGCCTCCTGGGTATGCCAAGCCCATACTCACCAGACGTGAGCCCCTGGTCTTAAGTGAGTTAAGTTTTCTAACTGAGAATAAAATTGTTTTAATAGTTTTATGAAGTTTATAAATAAGATTTTTAAGAAGAGGTATCCTTTATTAAATAAGTGATTTTATATTACACAGGATTTTACTGTATATAGATTGTGTAAATAGTGTATATGGCTTTATTCATCGTTGAATCAAGTCCATTCCTAGCATTATTGGCTATGGACCGGCAACCCATCCCAGTTCACTAATTTTAACTGTTATTAGAGGTGACTCGGGCTAAGTTAAGAAGATTATAAATTAAACGAAGGGAATAAGTACGGATGAGCAAATGCTAAGGTAGCATTGTATTTTTAATTAGTATTATCCATATAGTGAAACGAAGCCACAGGCTTTTGCTGGGCCAATGGGAAAAAAATGTAAATAAGAAAATACAAATTATGCACTTCCCTCCTCAAGTAGATAACTATCCAATTGACCTTTGACGTTCTTCAAACTTTAGCCTCAACCATCCACGAAGGCAACTTTTTCCAGCAACCAATAACTCGTGACTAAAAGAAAACTTCCTACAATCTAGTATAAATTTATGGACCTTAGTTCTAGAATTCTTTATATCAGTGAAAATTCCGCCTTCATCCATTTTAATATCACTCAGGTCTCCTCTAAGGTGTCTGGTTGCCAAACTCTATAGCCCACATAATCGAAATCCTTCTTTAGACTCTTTCAAAGAAGCTCAATGTCTTTTTTCAGATGAATACTTTTGAAACACTGTGTCCAAGTATGAGGTCTCCACACTTGGACACAGTACAGTGTTCCAAATGCACTGTAGTACAAGCGGAGATGACGAAAAAAAAAAAAAAAGAAAAGCTAAATGAACATTGATTGCTCTAAACATGATCGGGGGAGGAAAAAAATGCGTAAATCAAATACGTTAAAACCAACGGAGTCATATCTGAAGGTCATTTCAGAATAATTTCAAAACGTACCAAGATATGTCCCTCTACGGCTACATATACTGAGTAGCTAGTTTATTAAATACACCCAATAGTTGAATACCTCCTCCTTTAGCCCTCAGAAATATTTCAAATCGTCGGGGTATGAACTCCGCGAGGTGCGAAAGCATTCCACTGGGATATTGGTCAATCAATATTCGAATTTCGCCCCATCTCCCAACATCATCGCACTTCCACCTAGTTCCACACGGGTGTCACCTATGTTGCACAAAAGGTACCCGGTTCATGCTACTGTTATCATATAATGACATTGCCTTCAGCACAGATCAACTGGAACCAGGATTCGTCAGACGAGTCGAACTTTTTCCACACCTCAAATATGCAGTGTCGGTATTGCTCTGCCGATTGTAACACAGTTGCTTGTTAGCTGACAAAAGAGGTGATGTTAACTAGTGAGATCATCAACTACTATACTCTATCTGTGACAACAGTGTCATACGATCGATTATATCCCATCTGTTAAACTACATGATTCTTTTCACTTTCCGTTGGTCTCTCACATCAACAAGCTGTTTCAAGCCACGGGACTGCCGTTGGCTGGATGTTTCCTGGTTGTTTGACTATCCTTGACACACTCCAGACACTACTGTCCATGAATACCCCCAACAGAGCAGCAGTGTCCGTGACACATATTTGCAATAAAATGTCTGCATTCATCACACGGCGCTCAAAGTCACGCCATTGGCACGTTCTCTTGCGTATTCTCCCACCACACTATTCTTCGGAATCTGGCTATCTGCTTTGTTAGCCTAGTACGGAAACGTGATGGTCCATTCCGTGGACAATTGGTGCCTAATACTGCCCACTCAGTGCACATTACATTCATCTAACAAAGTTACCTCTTTGGCATTCTTCATGCTATAGGCTCAACTGCTAAAAAATGTGCTTTGTGTGTAGTGGGGAGAACTTCGAACCGCCTGTTTCTAACCAAATTACATAAATCAATTTTTGTTTATATTCTTGGATTGCTTTATAGAATCACAGGAGTTTACAAGAAAATTGTTATATTTTGTATATCACGTAGAAAACGCATAGCGGGTGTTCTGTGGAGTTCTTATTCTGTGTAGCCATTTTGTATGGCAAAACTTCAATAAGAAACAAATGGAATATTAGGAAATAACTGATGTCTGATAAATGCAAAAACAAACGGAAAATATAAAAGTGAGACCGTTTTGTGAAAAAAGCTAAAGAAACAGTGCTTCCCTTTCCCCAACATCGCCCACAAAACATCTACCTTCTGAATACTAACAAGCCACAGCTTATTAACCCCCCCCCCTCAATGTTTTTCCATTCTGCTTTATGCTGAATCCAAAGCGGGTGGTGCTAGTCACTCTTTAAGATGGCCACGTGGCCAAACTAATCGCGAATGCATCAGTCTGATCAACTGTGGAGTGTATAAAAAAAAAAAAGGAAAAAGAAAAAAAATAATAATAAAAAGAGACCAAACTGTCACCACCACCTGCTTTTCCAGAATTAGCTGTGTGTTTCCCCCTGCAGACCGCATAGCCTCCCGCTGTATATGCCACGTGCAGGGATCGTCCAGATACGGCAATGCATCTACGCAACACAGGTGTTTCTATGGTAACCGCTACAGCAATTACGTGAAAGGCTTGATCCAGGGACGAAGAAGCCGAGTACGATATCCGGCATCACAGCGGGTTAAAGAAACTACAGCCGTAGGTGCGGCAAGTCAGCTACGGCCAACAGGTGTGGGTTGGTGGGGCAACGGGTTATCAACAGTTACCATATCGTTATCGGTGTTTTATCGGTTACAGAAAGGCATCTGCAATTCTACGTCTTGTTTTCGTTGTAAGTGATGACGCCAACTCCTCCCAAATGTGTTTTTATGTAGCTATTCAAAAAAATAAATAAATAAATCACAACAGCTGACCTCAAATCGTAGTTAGTTATCTTCCATTAGTTTTCATCAAGAGCACGAGAAGAGTTTTAGCCTGAGGCCAAATTGTTTCTGTTACGATACCGACAAAGTTATGAAATAATTACACCTCCAAGAATTGATTTAACTGAGTTTGTTTTCATTAGATTGAATAAAAAAAAAAAAAGGCCAAGCAAAATTTCACGAATGTATGGATTTTTGCCTATTAAATCAGGATATTTTATGTTTCGTAAGTCCCACAAACGTTCATGTCCTAAGCAGGATTCGAACAAGCATCCTATCGAATGCACTGTGCTGTCTTTACCAACTGTACTGTCAGGGCAGTTAGAAAGGCAGTAATGATCGCCGTCCTATCCACACCGTTTGGAAAAGGTCTGGGTTCGAATCCCGTCAATGACACAAGGAACTTCTATGGGACTTTCTCATACCATGGCTGAGCTAGTCAGTCTCAGGCGAGTAATAGTAAAGGTTTTTCTCTCCGGGAATTCCGGGTTTTTCTGTCCTGAAAAACAGGCAACATGACCAAAGTGCGCACACACAATTTACAAACATAATACACGTGGGTGGATAAATTTGTTCTGTCAGTAACCTAATATGAAAATTTAACTAATATTAAACATGAATAACTAATGGGAAATATTTATTTTTTAATTACCTGTGCTGCCCTAGGAACATGTTAATATCTTCGTTATTACTGGTTCATTCTTGCAATAAAAGTAGTGTACTTCGCTTATACAAGAAAACACAAATTAAATTTGTTTTATAAGATAGCTACAGAAAATTTTATTTTGGACGTTATCCAAAAGGGTAGTTTTGTTCATATATAAAAGAAAATAGACGGATAAGAAATATTTCATATCCTGGTACAAGCACTTTCACAAAAGGATTATGTTACAAAGGGCAATCCTTTAGAGTTTTGTGTCTGAATGAATGGATGGAAAGGCGCCTCCATAGCCAGGTGGGAAGGAGCAGCAGTGCGTAACACATGTTTCTTGATTAGACCGGGGTTCGAGCCCGTCACCACCAAATACGGAGGATGCGGAAAGGTCAGGAAATGACCACCGCATATCCCGGAGCAATATGGCCTTAGTTGCTAATGCTCCTAAAAACCAAATAACAACAACAATGGATGAAAGAGATAGTATACTCCATAATAGAAGAATGACAAGATATTGCTCAGTCACATTTTGGATGCTGCAACATTCGTAAAGACAAGCATATTAAACTAAAGCAAGCTACAAAAGCAATTAACGGTTGAGCTGTTTTATGTAATATAAAGCCGATGATGGCCTATTTGAGAACTTAAATTTTGAGCCATGTTATGCCAAATCTTGTAAACAAAAACATACTTCCACATGCGTGTTGCCTTATTCTTATTTTGTAGCATTCTAAACCTCATTTGTTAAATTTTGAACAGCCAATTAGAATCAGCTCTAGGTTGATAATTTATTTTATTTCTTTTTACTCGGAATGACTTCAGAAATCCTACACATTCCTCATGACTCATCCCCATATAATTGCCTGCTCCATACAGGTTCACAGCATTACTGTGAAATTAAAGTTTTACAGTAATGCTTTGAATCTCTCTCTCTCTCTCTCTCTCTCTCTCTCTCTCTCTCTCTCTCTCTCTCTCTCTCTCTCTCTCTCTCTCTCTCTCTCTCTCTCAGGAGTTATTCGAGGAGTAAGGGTGCCTAAGGTCTCTTCCTAGGCAGAAAGAAAATTTATCCTGCAGCTACACCTTTTTTAAATTTAAATTGTGTGTAGAGTGAAAAAGGCAAAGGATGTATCAGCATTTAGTTTACTTAATCCACTTAAATATGGTTTCTGCACATGTATCTAGTTTTCAAGGGCTGCAATTTGCAGAACTGAAATCTTTCTTGGTAAGAGTGTCCTTGACTAATCTGGCTGCTCTTCTCTGCACCTATTTCAAGAGATCCACATCATTTATAGAAGGAGGCTTTCAGATCTGTATGCACTACTCGAGATGTGACTTAACCATTGCCTAATACAACTGGATAATCATTTCCTTGTACCTGCTGGCAAAATTCCTGTATATCATTGACAGAATCCCATGAGCTGTTCTAGCACAATATCTTACACTTATCAATATTAAACGTCAATTGCCACTTCTCAGCCCATCTGTATAATTTGTCCAAGTCATGTTTATCTTGATACCTGGATAAATGTCTTTAACCATTCTACCAATTTTTGTATCAGCAAATTTATACATTAAGCTCGAGTTCTATATGCCTTCATCAGTATAGTAAATAAGTTAAAAAAATAGTAAGGGGGTTCCAACACTGAATGCTGAGGAACGCTGCTAATAATGTTAGTCCATGAAGATCAGTGTCCATTTATAACCACCCTCTGTCTTCTGCGACTGAGCCATCCCTTTATCCACAGCAGTAACCTGTCTCTAATGTGCATATCCCATTTTATAAATCAAACTTCCGTGTGAAACAGTATTAGAAGCTTTACTGAAATCAAAATATATGATGCCAAAATTATTTTTTGCACCCAATTCCTTTGTTATTGTTGTTATTTTGGTTTTTTTTTAGGAGCATTAGCAAACTAAGGCCATATTGCTTCGGGGATATGCAGTGGTCGCTCCCTGACCTTTCCTCATCCTCTGTATTTGGTGGTCACAGGCTCGAACCCCAGTCTAATCAAGAAGTGTGTGCTACGCACTGCTGCTCCTGCCCACCTGGCTAAGGAGGCGCCTCCCAATTCCTTTGTTACTGTGTCATAGTAGCTAATCCAAGTGCTCAGACAAGATCTCCTGTCAATAAATTCATGCTGTGATTGCTGTATAACTGTGTTCTATCAAAATGATTCTTCAATCCTTCTTTTACCACTGATTATATTATATTTTCTGGAACAGAAGTCAAGCTTATGGGTAATAACTCAAATACTTGTAATTGAGTAACTATCATTTAGTTAATTACCCACTTTGCCTTTTGGTCATCCTTTGTGAATAGGAGAGATATTTGCACATCTTGAATCTGTAGGAACCCCCTCTTTATCTAAGGATGCTGTAATAATTAAAAAAAAAGGTTTGCTTACCTCTTTTGATGCTTCTTTTAATACAACTGGATAGATTTCATTAGCCCCTCAGGTGCCTTATTTACTTTTAGCTTCAACAATTTCTCTACCACTTTCTTCCCAATTATTACAAAATCATTTAGCTTGCAGTTATAACTTGGTATATTTCTATTATTAACATTCCTAAAAATTTCTTCATGCTGGGGCAGGCCATCCTGAGGGTGCCCAAAAACCTGAAACTTACATATACACATGAAGAAAATTTTAAAGGGGACACCAAATTGCAATTTGCACCCTGGCACCACATTCCTTAGGAACTCCCCTGTCTTCACGCATGAATGTAGATGCAGAATATTTATTCATTTTACCAGCTACCTGAACAGGAATGTCAATAATTATGCAATTTATATCTAGTGGGCCAATGTGGTTCATCACTTTTCTTCTGCTGTTAACATAAACAAAGATGTCTTTGCTACCTTTTCTTTGCATTCTTAGCCAAAGACTTTGTATAATCTCACTTGGCTTGCCTAACTCCCCCAGTTGCTTGATTGCAGACCAGTTTGTACTTACTGTACAAACTTTTAAAGGGGGCACCAAATTGCAATTTGTACCCTGGCACCACATTCCCTAGGAACTCCCCTGTCTTCATGCATGAATGTAGATGCAGAATATTTATTCATTTTACCAGCTACCTGAACAGAAATACAGACCAGTTTGTACTTACTGTACAAACTAGGCTACAACCACCTACAATGACCTCCATCAAGACTACATAAATAAGACAGCTTCCAAATGCACGGCATACGAGCAGGAGGCTCTTCTCAGAGACCAAAAGATTCATGCTCACTATCCAAGACCATGTAATTAACACCAGGGACTACAGTAAATACATCAACAGACTGAAAATGATATTTTCCAGAAAGCATTCATCTTCATTTATATGTTTGAGAATGTGAACAGTGAATTCCTCTCATTGTGGTTTGTTGTGAAGCTTAATTTCCTGGATGATTTGCACTTTGTAAGCATAAAGTTTTAATCTCTTGTAAACCACCCTGTGCAATGTTGCTCGCAGTATTTGCAGCTGCAGGCTTACCACCCAGCAGATAGCATTTGTAGTACTTTGGATAAACACTCCCTGAATTTCTGAAACTTTATCCGGATACACTAGGTGTAACTGCTCCTTTCTGGTGCAGTGCACTGCCAATTTCTTGAAACCGCACTGATTGTTCTGTAAGTGGATCTTTCTGGAATTCCCATCAAAAATGTCTCTTTACAGTCACTGCAGATTTTGTATCCCCACAACTACAACACACACAATGCTTTCACCTGCAATTTAATCATTTTAATTCTTTACTGTTGCAATGCTTGCTGGGATCAAGGCTGCCAATTATATGAGAAAAACCCATTGAGTTGTTTTGATAAACCCTATTACAATAAAATTTTAATCAAACTTCATAATCAGGTGAATAATTTATAGACACCCTGTATATAGGTATAATTCTGGCAGCCAAGGCAAAATATGGATTTCTAATTTGAATCCTGGAAAAGTGCACTTTTCCAGGATTCAAATTAGAAATTATATCCAGGAAAAGATGTAAATGTCTATTTAATTTTGCAATGATTGAAGTATAAGAAATTTATAAAATATTAGCATTGCATGGCAAATGATGCAAGAAAGAAAGCTTCAGCATCAGTCAAAAAAAACCCCCCAAAATCTCCCATTTCACCCATTGATTCCCTTCAACAGTTTGTCTACTTATTCCATGAATTTATTCACGCTATCAACCTCCACAACAACAGATGGAAGCTTGTTCCAGAAACCAACCACTTTCCAGCTAAAGGCAAACTTCTGTACATTCACTATGCAATTGCCATTCCTCAATTTGAATTTGTGCCCTATCATGTGTGGTCTGAGCAAGAAGAAGAATCCCACCAGCTTGCTCAATCCATTCAAAGTCTTAAATACCTCAAATCAGATCACCTCGAAGGTCCTACTCTCCAGACATTGCAATTTGCAGAACTTAACCTTTCTTGGGAAGAGCACCCCTTTGTTCCACTCACCAATCTTGTTGCCCTTCTCTGTACTCATTACAGCAGCTCCAAATATTTCCTAAAATGAGGCCTTCAGACATGTATGCACTACTCAAGATGTGGCCTGACCATTGCCTTACACAATGGGATAATCACCTCCATATTCCTGCTAGAAAATTTCTGTATATCATTGACAAAACCCCATGAGCTCTCCTGGCAGCCTGTCTGCATTGATCAGAAAACTTCATATCTGACTGCACAATTAACCCCAGGCCTCTTTCATTGCTTATCTGTAGGGTGTAAAGAATTTCAATTATGCTAGTCATACTGGAATTTGACTTAGAGAAAGGGGACACAGGGTTACTAATTATAAGCATGAGCCAGAAAAGTGTTTCTTTTCTAGAAATTCTAAAACTGTTTACTTAAATTACACAAAATGACCATTCTTTATGCACAGCCACAAAGCCATTGTACTAAACTGTAGTGTTATAGTTTAGCACATTGGCTTTTTTCTAAGCAAAAATGTTCCTGTGTACTTGTACATTTTAACTCGGAGGTTACTTAAAGTGCAGGCCAGGTCTGACCTTCAACAAGATTTTACCCAGTGCTTGAAACAATTTTGAAAATTACTTCTAGTAAAATTAGAAATCACAGAGGCAAAATATGGAACTATAGCTTCAAGGTCATTTCTAGAAGTTTAAATAGTTGTTGTTTTTTAGTGCATCAGAAACTTTCACCATATTGTACTACTGTGTATTATTTTCTGTACAAGCATGTGCGTTCACAAGGCAATTTGCATGTTGCATAGGCTGAAAAACTCAGAATAATGTTTAAATAGTAAAAGGAACATTTTTGCGTGGTTAATACTAACAATGCTTTTTATTCTGAATGCTTTTTATTCTGATTTTGACTAACTCAGTATAACTTATTAGAAATTTTCTTATTAAGCTTAAATGCTGCACTTTAGTTAAGTTATTTTGCAAGGAAGATACTAACCATCTTCACTGGTCATACAGAGCAAAACAGTACACTGTTAAACTAAATCTTTCCTTGCCCAGCCTGTGGAGTCTCAGAAAATCCTCTCTGCAGCCTTTCAATATTAACAGATTAAGTGCCACTGTTTTAACTCATAAGTATGACTTGTCGAATGCAATCCACCTCTATTGTATATTGCAATAAAGATATTATTATTTTTAAATCTTATTGTTAAAAACAGTTTGTCCTAATAACAACTTGTTAGGATAAGCATCTTACATAAATCTTATAGTTATCCTAATTGTCATGCATTTTTGGAAGTGAACATTAAATTTTTTTGGAATGCATTGCTTGTTACACCATTATATCAATGGAATAATCATTCCTCATTTAAGAACTATCCCTTTATGAACTATTTTTCAAGAGTGCATGATGTTTGTAAATTGGGACATTACTCAATGACTCTATTCTTATGTATGATTAGTTTTAAACTACTCTGACTCATGGTTGTACTGGAGTATAAACAGAACTAAATTCAGTTACATGATTAGTGGGTGCCTCCATAGCCAGGTGGGCAGGAGCAGCAGTGCGTAGCACACGCTTCTTGATTAGATCGGGGCTTGAGCCCGTGACCACCAAATACGGAGGATGCAGAAAGGTCAGGGAATGACCACAGCATATCCCGAGCAATATGGCCTTAGTTGCTAATGCTCCTAAAAACCAAATAACAACAACAACAACATGATTAGTGTTATAAAAACTATAAGGCAAAATAGAATTTAGAAAAAATATTAATTTCCTATTGTGTGTGTGTGTATGTATATATATATATATATATATATATATATTATGTGAGGTAAAAGTTAGGCAAAAGTGATAAAAATAAATAAATATGGCTATGTAGCTATCATTAGAGGCAGCAAATGCACATCCTCCACATGATGCCTAATTATATCTGATAATTAAAATAAATATGATATTTAAAATAAAAACATCAGCCAGTAGTACGGCAATAATGCAGAGCGAAACGAAACGCAAAATAATATAAAATAAACAAACAGGGAAAGGAAAATAGAGATAATAGAACAAAAAGGTAGTCGATAATCCCCTATAAAATTTTAGTCAATTAAGTCATTAAACCCAATTAATAAAAAATGTAAATTTAAAATAATGCCAATTATAAATAATTTAGCGGTACCCCCCTCAAAGGTACCAGTTCCAAAAAACGTGAAATATCACCAAAAAAGGGTTAAAGAAACTACCAAAAAACTAAAATATCAAAATGATATGGGGCATGATGGTCAGTCTATCATTTTGATATTTTAGTTTTTTGGTAGTTTCTTTAACCCTTTTTTGGTGATATTTCACGTTTTTTGGAACTGGTACCTTCGAGGGGGGGTACCGCTAAATTATTTATAATTGGCATTATTTTAAATTTACATTTTTTATTAATTGGGTTTAATGACTTAATTGACTAAAATTTTATAGGGGATTATCGACTACCTTTTTGTTCTATTATCTCTATTTTCCCTTCCCTGTTTGTTTATTTTATATTATTTGCGTTTCGTTTCGCTCTGCATTATTGCCGTACTACTGGCTGATGTTTTTATTTTAAATATCATATTTATTTTAATTATCAGATATATATATATATATATTCTGTTCTCTGTTATTGTCAGTAAATTTTTTTTACCCTTGAGAATGACTAAGGTGGCATTTCCCAGGGATCAGTACTTGGGCTGCTTGTGTTTCTGATTTACATAAATGACTGATAAAGGGACACAGCACAATATCAAAATTTGCAGATGATGTGAGACTGAAATGGTCAATGACCAGTGTCAGGCAGAACTGCTTCATGATGACTTGGATAAACTCAAGGGTTGCTCAGATAGATGAAAAAGTATGTTTTAGTGCTGCAGAATGCCTCGTTTACACTTGGAAAATAATAACCTCAAAATAACTTATACACTGGGACCCACGGCTGAATTAAAAATGGTAGAGGAAGAAAGTTTTTTGGGAGTTATGACGCAGGCAGACAAGAAATTCTCTGTACAGTGCAGATAGGCAACAAGAATAGCTGATGATGTCCTGTCAATGATTTATCAAACAACTATTCGTGAAAATAAGCGGTTGTAATTCCACAGTATAAGGCAACTGGAAAACTGCAGGTGACATACTTCTTGTGTCTCCAGATATGGAAGTCAAATTAATAAAACGCTGAGGATCTCAAGGAGGTCCAAAGGTGGACAATGTAACCAATGAGACTGGCTAACTCTTCAAAGCCCCCATCAAAGGTTTGGGGTAGAGAGCTTGGCAAAGTGGGTACCTTAGAGGGGATCTAAATTTGCAGATGATGTGAGACTGAAATGGTCAATGACCAGTGTCAGTCTCACAAAATTTCCTATTGTGTGTGTGTATGTATAAGGCAACTTTACAAGCCTCTAAGAGGGAATAGTATCTTAGCAGTCACAAATGACGCAAGGAAAGAAGCTTATTATATATCTGCCAAAAATAACCACCCTCACATCACTTTTCCATCCTATCTAATAATTTGTCTAATTCTTCCTTAAATTTATTCAAACTACCCACTTCTACATCATCAGATGGAAGTTTGTTCTGACAATCGATCACTACCTGGCTGAAAGCAAATTTTTGAACATCTATCCTACAACCATACTTTTTTAATTTAAATTTTTTTTTCTGAGAAAGAAGGATGCAATCAGTATTTAGTTCACACAATCCATTTAAAGCCTTAAAACTTCAATCAAGTCTCCTCACAGATGCTAAGTTTCCAAGTACTGCAATTTTCAGAATTGAAGCCTTTTGTGTCTTTGACTAACCTTGTTGCTCTTCACTACACCCATTTCAACAGATCCACATCGTTCTTAAAATGAGACATTTAGGGAATACTCACCTTAGCATTAGCAAAGGCATATGATGCAAGAAAGCAAGGTTATATAGCATCAGCCAAAAAAAAAAAAAAAACACCCTCTTTTCACCCATCCACTCGCTCCAAATGTTTGTCAAGTTCTGCCTTGAATCTATTTAAGCTATCAACTTCAACAACAACAGATGGAAGTTTGTTCCAGCAATCAACCACTCGCTGGCTAAAGGCAAACTTCCGTACATCTATTCTACAGCTGTCTTTCCTCAATTTGAATTTATGCCCTCTCGGGTGATTATTCTGAGCAAGAGGAAGAATCCCATCAGCATTGAGCATGCTCAAACCATTCAAGGCTTTATACACCTCAATCAGATCACCTCGCAGGTGCCTAGTTTCCAGACACTGTAATTTGCAAAACTTAAGCCTTTCTTTGTAAGAGCAACCCTTTGTTCCATTCACTAATCTTGTTGCCCTTCTCTGTACTCGTTCAAGCAGCTCTACATCCTTCTTAAAATGAGGCCTCCAGACCAGTATACAGTACTCAAGACGTGGTCTGACCATTGCCTTATACAAGGGGATAATCACCTCCTTGTCTCTGCTGGCAAAATTCCTGTGTGTATCATTGAAAAGACAACATGAGCTACTCCTGCAGATCATCTGCACTGCTCAGAAAACTTCATATCTGCCCCCAGTTCCTTTTCATTCTCTACCACTGTCAGTGTGGTATCACAGAGTTGATACTTTACTCTGGGATTACTGCTTCCCATATGTAGTACTTTAAATTTTTCAATGTTAAACTTCATTTGCCACCTTTCAGCCCATCTACTCAACTTTTCTAGATCCTGTTGCAGCAGTGTACTGTCATTAGTGTCATTAACAAGCCTGCCAACCTTCATATCATCTGTAAACTTAGACATTAAGCCTGATATACCATCATCAATATCATTTATAAATACAGAAAACAACAATGGACCCAACACTGAACCCTGAGGGACTCCACTAATAACATTAGTCCACGAAGAGCAGTGTCCATTGATTACCACTCGCTGTCTTCTCCCACTCAACCATCCCTTTATCCATAGCAGCAATTTGCCTCCAATGCCACACTGCTCCAATTTGTGCAACAGTCGTTCATGTGCAAGAGTATCAAAGGCTTTTCTAAGATCCAAATATATGATATCAAAATTATTCTTTGCATCCAGTTCCTTTGTGACTACATCATAGTATCCAATCAAATTAGTCAGACAAGACTTCCCCTTAACAAACCCATACTGTGTCCGAGCTATAACTGAAGTCTTGTCTAGATGATCCTGCAATGCTTCTTTAACCAGTGCCTCCATTAATTTCCCTGGGACAGAAGTTAAACTAACAGGTCTTTAATTACCTGTGTCTCCCTTGGATCCTCCTTTGTGGATTGGGGTCACATTTGCACATCTCCAGTCCATGGGTACCTCCCCTGAGTCCAGGGAAGCTCTCATAATTATGGCTAAGGGTTTGCTTACTTCTTTGCTGCCTCCTTTAATATAACTGGATAGATTCCATCTACCCCGGGTGCCTTTCTTGTGTTTATCTTCAACAATTTCTCCTCCACTTTACTCTCAGTTATTACAAGATTATCTAGCCTACTGCCAGAGTTGAATACATCTCTGGCATTCCCCTCCCTGAATAACTCCTCATGTGTGAATGTTGATGCAAAATATTCATTTAGTTTGTTAGCTACCTGAGCAGGATCATCAACAGTTGAACCATCGATATCAAGTGGACCAATCTGATTCATCCCCTTCCTTCTAGAGTCGATATCAAGTGGACCAATCTGATTCATCCCCTTCCTTCTAGAGTTTACATAAGTAAAGAACTCTTTGCTGTTTTTATTTGCGTCCTTTGCCAAAGATTTCTCGTAATCTGCCTTTGCCTGCCTAACCTCCTTTGTAACTTGGTTACAGACCAGCTTATATCTATCATAGGCTTCTGTGTCATATGTTAATTTATAAATATCCCATGCATTTTTCTTCTCCGTCACATGTCTAATTAGTTCATCTGACATCCATTTAGGCCTAAACCTTGAACAATATTTCTTTGTTGGTATGAAAAGCCTAGTAGGTTCCAAGATTAATTCTTTGAATGCTTTCCATTTTAAATTTGCTGTTGGTAATATCATCAGTTGGTTCCGCTGTATAGAATTTAAATACTGTCTCAGACCACCGTAGTCACCTATATGAAAGCAAAAACCCTTCCCTTTACCCTTGATGGTAGTTACCTCTTTGAGTATCACTGCCATCTAGTGGTTCCTTTACCTGCAGATTCTTGATTCATGAAGAATCATTACTGATAATCAGATCAAGAGTATTACTCCCTCTAGTTGCCTCCCGAACATGCTGCTGTTGAAAACAATCATCCAATAAATCCACAAAAGCCTTGTTAGTGTGTGAGTGACCATCTCACAAATTCCAGTCAATATCCAGGAAATTAAAATTCCCCATTATAAGACACTAATTTACTGGCCCACTCTATTTCTCTGCACAATTGCTCATTATACTCCTTAGATTCACTAGGCCTATAACACACACCTACTCTCATTTTTCCTTTCCCAGTGCTTATGTCACACCAAACAGACTCAACATTGCATTGTCCACCAACATCAATTGGATGCACTTCCTTAGATTTTATGTGTTTCTTAACTAATAGAATAACCCCTCTTCCCTTCCTGTCCTGTCTATCCTTTCTGTACATTGTACTCCCCAAATTCCAGTTCTGCACTGCTTATGTCTGTGTGACACCATGTCTCTGATATCCCAACAATATCTGTTTTTGATGTCTTGACTAGCACTTCAAGCTCATAAAATTTATTAACTAAACTCCTAGCATTGGTGTACATGCAAGTATACATGCACCTGTTTCTACTCTTAGTTACACTAAAACAGCCCATGTATTTACTTGTTCCACTATGACTCCCAGCAGTCCTGGAAATTCTCACTGCCTTGCTTTCCAGGCTGCTGCTCAATTGCATTTCAATAGAAGTAGTACAAGAATCACTTTTACCTCTGCCAGTGGCTACTGTTAATCTATTAGTCCATGTATCCCCCCAAGCTAGCAGTTTTCCGACCCACCTAACTCTGCCTCGATAGCATCAGCAAAAATTCTTGCACCCTTTCTATTTAAGTGTATCCCATCCCTGTAGAAGCAGTCTCTCCTGTTAACAAGCACAGACCAGGCTGAGAAAAATTCTACCCCTTGAGCCTTGCACAATCTCTACAGGGCCAAATTGATCGACAAGGCTCTCATCATATACTCCCTCCTATCGTGTCTGGGCAGAATTGCAGACGCTTTCAAATTCAACCCTAACTCATGGCTTTTTTTCAGCATTGTCTTGTACCTTTGTCTCCAATGGCAAAATTCCTGTACATCATTGACAGAACTCCATGAACTGTCATAGCAGCCTGTCTCTGCACTTCTCAGAAAACTTCACTACACTGTTCAATTATCCCCATGTCTTGTTTGTTCTCCACCACTCTGTGGTGCCATCCAATTGAGATATTATTCTGGGATTATTGCTGCCTATACGCAGTACTTTTCATTTATCAATGGTAAACTTTGATTGCCACTTCTCAGCACATCTTTCCAATTTTCCTAGGTCTTGTTGCAGTATTATGTCGTGATTCCTCTCATTAACCATTCTGTTGACCTTTGTACTATCTGCAAACTTAGATAATAAGCTTGATATGTCTTCATCAGTACTGTTAATAAATATTGAAAACAGTAAAGGGTCCAATACTGAACCATGAAGGATTCCACTAACATTAGTACAAAAAGAGTAGTGTCCATTTATAACCACTCTCTGTCTTCTATCTTTCAGCCATTACTTTATCTACAGGAGTAACTTGCCCCTAATGCAATGCTGCACCAATTTGTACAGCAGTTTTTCATGCAGAACAGTATCAACAGCTTTACTAGTCTAAATATATAAGACACCAAAATTATTTTTTGCATCCTGTTCCTTTGTTACCATGTGCCATAACAGCTAATCAGATTGGTCAGACAAGATTAGCATGTTCCCCTTAACATGTTCACTGTCACCTATATTTGAGAGGCCTGTTCAATGTGCTGTAATTTCCAGAATGTTGAGAAATAACAACATTCCGAAAATTAATAAATAATGGTTGAAAAGTAAAAGTCTAGAATTCTTAGCTAAAAGTAAACACTTACTTTTGGGATGAGTGCTGTAAATCAGAACAAAACTCAATTTTATCGTTTATTCTATGTATATAAAGTAACACGAACACAAGCAAAAAACAAATAAAAATGTGTACCAAGCCACAAACAAAAACAAATCATTAATGCTAATAGCCTAGAGTTTGATTAATATGCTGACAGAATCAAGAAGTTAATTTTATGTGCCTTTACTTTTACACTAGTCATATACTATCTGCTTAACAATGACTACCTGCATGCATTAAAGGCACAGAACTTGGGTTACCAATGAATGCTTATATGCATCAACACAGCAAAGGCGTTAACAAATCCATGCTGTCATTTTGTATAATTGCATTATGTCAAGGTGATCCTGCAAACTTCTTTAAACACTAATTCCATTATATCCCCAGGAACAAAAGTCAAGCTCATAAGTGTGCAATTACTTTGCTTTTTGATTTCCCTTTGTGAATAGGAGAGACGTGTACATCTCAAAACTATAACGACCTTCTCTCAATTCAAGGATGTTCTCATCATTAATGCCAAAAGATTTGCTTACCTCTGTTTTGTTACTTTTAATATATTTGGACAGATTCCAGTGCCTTATTTACTTTTAGCTTCAATGATTTCTCCTCTACTTTCTTCTCAGTTATCACAAAATAATTTAGCTCCCACTTATAACTTAGCACATTTCTGGTATTCCAATCCCTAAAAACTACTTCATGCAAGAATGTAGATGCCAAATATTTATTCAGTTTTTCAGCAACCTGAATAGGATTATCAACTGCTTATGCCGTTCATAACTAGTTGGCCAATGTAGTTCATTCTTTTGCTTCTTGTGTTAACAGAAGCAAAGATTCTTTGCTTCTGTTATTGCATTATTAGCCAAAGATATCTCATATTCTGCCTCAGCTTGTCAATCACCCCTTAGTCACTTCATTGCAGCCTAGTTTATACTTATACACTTTCTGTAGGTTTCTATGTCCCTGATAGCGATAGTCTGGATTTTAATGTGGATTTTAAAAAAGTACTTGGACATTTTATTGCTAATTTGAACTACATTTTTAATGAAAATTTTAAAAGTTATTTGCAATTTGCTCTATCAAATCAGAATTTTTTTTTACAAAAAAAAAAAAAAAAGGAAATACTGGTGGAAGCACTTCTGGTTTATTTTGCATTTTACAGTTTTTACAATAGGTTATTTTCATATAAAAATACTAATAAGAGTAAGTAAAACCAGAACTATCAAAGGCTACATCCTCCTGACAAACATATGCATATATGTGGTGTTGGACAAGATTTTGCAGCTAAGGTGAACGCTAAGTTTTTATTTATATTTAGCCATTTTATTGACTTAATTGTTATATTAAATTATTTTCTATAAGTAGCTTCATAGTCCTAGTCAAGCTCCTTGGTTGATTTTGAATTTAGATAGCAATTTTGAAAGTTAATACTTAGTGTCTGTAGATTTTACCATTCGTAACTTGCTGCCATTGTTATACGATATGGGGTAGCAGAAGCCCAAGAGAAACGTACCAACTGTGTGGTATTACACTCAGGGAGGTAGAGAATGAAAAAGACCTGGGGGTAATTGTGCAGTCAGATATGAAGTTCTCTGAGCAGTGCAGATGGGCTGCCACAGCAGGTCATGGAGTTTTGTCAATGATGCATAGGAATTTTGCTAGCAGAGACAAGGAGGCAATTATCCTCTTGTATAAGGCAATGGTCAGGCCACACCTTGAGTACAGATCTGGAGGCCTCATTTTAGGAAGGATGTAGAGTTGCTAGAATGAGTACAGAGATCAGCAACAAGATTGGTGAGAGCAACAAAGGGGTGTCTTACCAAGAAAGGCTTAAGTTCTGCAAGTTGCATCATCTGGAGACTAGGCACCTCCGATCTGATCGAGATGTATAAGGCCTTGAATGGTTTGAGCTGGCTCAATGCTGATGGTACACTTCAGATTGCTCAGATTAAGAACCTGACGGGGCATAGATTCAAATTGAACTAAGACAGCTGTAGAATAGATGTGTGGAAGTTTGCCTTAGCCAGCAAGTTTAAACAAATTTAAGGCTGAACTAGACAAACATTTGGAGTGACCGGATAAGTGAAATGGGACGGATTTTTTTTTAGGCTGATGTTATATAAGATTCCTTTCTTGTATCATATGCCTCAACTAATACTAATGCTAATATATAGCTGCAAATTGGATTTCTTATACACCAGACTTTCAGATTAAACTTCTGCCTTTTTGACTTACTCAAGTAGCCAGTTTTAGTAATAGTTCCTCTTTTTAGCATCTAGCAATAGCCCAGCCATCATATTCACATTCTATCTCCCTTGATATCTTTATTCCATTTCTTTTATATCTTGATGGAATCCTTCCCCCTGATCTTCACTTAAACTACCTAAATTTTCTGGGAAATAGTTAAGATGAGAACACACAAAGTGCACCTTGACACTAATATTGCAGCCTAGTTCTCTGAGCTTCTCCATCATGTCTCTTATGATCACCTCTGGTTGTTTAATGTTTCCCAAAAAACTGCATATCACATTTTAAAGGCAGTCCAAGCATCTCTTTAAGTTCAGTTCTTGTATTCTTCAAATACAGAGTCTAGTAACAATTTGCAAATTTGACATCAAAACAAAAATTCCAGCTTTGATTTTTTTCATATAGAAGCAATAGCAACTTAGTACAAACATACTTGAAACAATTTCCTTCTTTATTCAGAGCATGAATGAAGTGCTTCATTAAACTGAGCTTTATATGCAGAAGAGGTTACAGTAGAGTATTTTGTTTCAATCTACTAGGGACTCATCTTTAATACATAGTTTTTCCCATTATGAAGGAGAACCCCTTTGATGCTTGCTTTCACAATTCAATAAATAGCCTCCATTCTGTCGGTTAGTAAATAATTTCAAAAAAGTTCATAACTGCAGGAATGTTATTGCAATATATCATCGAGCTTTCTTCAAAAAAGGGAACCACAAATTCTTTTTCACAATGCCTATACCATGAAAAGGCTGCTCTGGGACCAGCAGATTCTTGGATTTTAGTGATGACCCCAAAAGCTTTGCACACTTCTGGGTAGATTTAAATCTCTCACGAGATTGTCAAGTTCACTTTACATAAACCAGACACGGTAAACTCTGTGAAAAAAATTATAAAAAAAAAACATTTCTGTTAAATTTATTTCATGAATAATCAATATTTTCTTGTGATTACGATTGTTATTAATATGTAAACGCCCTGGTGATGTTATTAAAATTTTTATTAACTATTTATTCACAAAGTTCATGAGATATATTAAATCCTGGTGTTTCATTAAATTTTTAATAGAAAAAAATATAAATGAGAAAGAGAAATTCCCGGCTCTAGACACGTTCCAAGTAAAAAATCCTGTTCTCTATAGTTAGGGAAGGATGCTACGTGGTTGTTTTCTATTAAGGTTGTTATTATTATATTAATACCACTCTTATACCACGTTAAATTGTAAACATTAACAGTTGTTTATTTCACTTAATTAAAAATCTTTGGAAACACTTGGCATCATGCCATCTTCTAGGAAGATACAATACAAATGTCGACCTTTGCATTACATTCAAAAATGATCATGTCTATTGCAGTTCCCAAAGAAGACATTATCCATGCAATTGCCAATCTAGAAAATTATTTACCAGAAGGGTTTGAACCAATTTTAGAATCGTTTATCAATATGTATATAGGATGTCTCAGAAACCAGAGCTGCACTAACATTTCCCTCTAATATTTGATGTGTATACCAACAAACATTAAGTGAAAGCGAAAGAACAAACAATTTTGCTGAAGCTTGGCATCACAAACTACAGTTAGCCTTTGGTAGTAGTATTGCTCACCCTACTTTGTGGATTTTTATAGATAAGTTAAGAAAATTCAAAAAACTTACAATATAGATTTCGAAAGAATTATTGCTGGCCATGAACGTCCACAGAAACAAACATGCTATGAAGAAGCCGACTGCAGAATTTTAAATAAGGTCAATAACTATAATCGACATTGAAGATATTCTATACTATGAAGATATTCTATACTATGAAGATATTCTATAAAATATTATAGAATATCTTCATGGTATATCGTACAACTACAATATGGATTAAAATAGTAAAGTATTTGTAGTTTTATAGTTTATTTTCCAGGATTATTAAAAAAATTCAAAGATGTATACTTAACTATGCAATAAATTCTCTTCTAATAAACATGTATGTTCTTAATAAATAATATATTGCACCAAGGTATTTGACTTATCATACATACTTTTACATAATTTTCTTTTCAAAAATTATTTTGAAAAGAAAATTATGTACCTGTTTTAATTTATAATAACCCTAAATGAAAACACATACAGGTAACCCTCATATAACACAGTAGTTTGGTTCCTACAAAATCTCATGTAATGTGAAACCGTGTTATATGGGACTAAGAACCAGTACAAAAAGGGGATTACGTTCCAAAAGCTAACAAAAATATGCCATTTTTTTTATAACTATCGGAAACTTAATTTTTATAGTAGTAATAACTTAATATTTTAACTTTATTTTTATAATAGCAGTAACTTAAATAGTAAAAACTAAACAAATGTCTTACCATACAAACTGTGATACTTATATATGAGATAATGTATGTTCATTTAATTTTCTTCCTCTTCATCACTGCTAAGCACAATCTCTTCTGCAGCATCTAGATTTCATGTACCTTCTGCTCTTTTTAAAAGTCACAAACTGCACTCTTCGAAGTCACAATTATTTTTTATGGTCCCAAACAAGCACTAGTTCAACAGCACAGAACCTAACCCAGGGATCTCCCAACAAAATACAGCTTTAAATGATATGTGAAAATCAGAAGAATATTTTCCAGTTAGCAAAATAAAAATAAATTTACGCTTACATACATAGCTTAATTAATACGTACTGTAATATGTACATACTAACTAATTGATATTTCTGTTCACTAACTTTTTTTTTTGGTTGTAAAATTTAAAACTTTAAAACAGTAAAAATGATAAGCAATTAATAACAAAGAACAGGGCATGCACAAGTTGCAACAAACACAATATGCACAAGTTAAATACGGAATAATGAGTTTCTGAAAATTTATTTATATGGAATTATAAACACATTTCACCATAATAATGTGAAAACCTACAGAATTCCAGCTATCACTACTACAGAAAATGAAAGAAGATCGAGTTTACAACCCATTTATAATTGATTACACAAACAGAAAAGACTAATAAACCAGAAACTGCAAATTGTTTTTATTGTTTTATGGTAGTGACCTCCAAAAATATGTTTTAGAAAAATATCATGAAGGCGTTAACAACTAGCGAGTCAACAGCAGGGATTCACAAAAAGCAATGGAAACTTTGAAATATTACATCTAACATAATAACAGGGTTTTCCCAGCACAAAAGCTCAAAAATACCGTGTTATGGAAGATTTCCAGCAATTCTCAAGCCATGTTAGAGCGAAACCTTGTTGTAGAAGTACCATATTGTGTGAGGATTGCCACAATTTATCAATCGTGTTAGAGCGAAACCATGTAGAAGTACTGTGTTATACAGGGGTTGAGTGTACATAATTTTCTTTTTAAAATAATTTTTGGTGCTGGGTTTACCATCGCCGAGTTGTCGTGTACCAATGTAAACAGCTATGGCCCAGATATTGGATTCAGGAGATATGATGGGCTATGTTCAAGAACAACTGGTGTAGGTGATACCAGTAGTTCAGGTCTGTGGGGTGCCAGCTTTACAGCTAAAGAAATGTTGTTGGGGTACACAATGTTCTGCATGTTCTTCACATTATAACCTGCTACATTTATGGAATAAAAGTAGCAGTCATTAATATGATTCCAAGCCCTTTTTTTCCACACCATGGGAATGGTAAATGTCGTGGCTTTCTTTTCATCCCATTTCCACAATCGCAAGCCCTCCACACATTTTTGGCCCACTTTATGGGAGGGGGGGTGCCAACATTTACCTTAATCACCTAATTTAATTCCAAAACATGCAACATATATTTTTCACAAATGATGTTATATCCTGCCTATGCTTTCCCACAATATAGTTACCATAAATATAACAAAATATATCTAGATTCTTCACACAACCATGAGTAGCCAGTGCCAAAGACACAGAACAGGAAAATCACATTAGAAGCAAATAACCAGTTATCAAGAATGCACCAGAAAAGAAATGAATGTGGAATAAACACTTTGCAGATTTAGTTGGTATAAAATCAGGTTTATTTAGCTACCTGACTTGCAGGTCTCATTATGTCTACAAATGTCTGAGCAAGTCTATACCTGTAGCTCACAAACTCCATATATGCACACTGACTAAACATGAAATGTATCTAAGGAAACACAATCTTCCTGTTCATAAAAATGTTGTATGTGATAGGTTGAAATGGTTTTGATTTTTATAATTAGAACTAAAAGTACACTCAGAAAAACTATGGATTTTGAAAACAACAAAATTTATGTAGACCAGTGTGATTTATAATCATCCCATGCATTTTTCTTCTCTGTCACTATCTCATCTGTTCATCTGATATTCATTTAGGTCTAAACCTTAATAATATATCCTAGTTGGTATAAAAAAATTAGTAGCTTTTATTACTTCTCCAAATGCTCCCCATTTAGAATTTGTAGTAATGCTATCAGCTGAAGGAAATTGCTTTCATAAAAGGCAGCTATGAGAGCCTTAGAGAATTTTTAAATTCTGAAAAGAATTTAAAAACTCTTAAGACTCATTTATTGCATGAAGGGTCACTAACGATAATCAGATCAAGAATACTGCTTTCTCTTGTTGCCTCTCTAACGTGCTGCAGCTGAAAGCAATCATCCAATAAATCTGGAAAATTTCTGTTATTGTGTGAGTTACCAATCCACAAGTTTCAGTCAATACCTGTAAAGTTGAAATCTCCCATTATAAGACATTCTGATTTCCTGCCACTCTATTGTTCTGTATATTTGTTTGTTATACACATTGTCATCATTTTCCCTACAACATACTCTTATTCTCATTTTTGTATTCCCAGTGCTTATGTCGCACCAAAGTGACTCAACATTACATCGGCCACCCACATCAGGCAAGTCACTGTGTTAGATTCTATGTTTCTTAATCAGGAGCATAACTCCAACCCCCATTCCCATTCTGTCTATCTTTTTCTGTACACATTGTACTCACCATATTCAAAATTTACATCCTTTTACCTTCCCCATGTTTCTAATATCTCTGCAATGTTGGCATTTAATAATTCACCAGTAGTTCAAATTCATCATATTTGCCTACTATACTCCTCGTATTGTTGTTTAAAAGCAAATATACATGCACTGTTTTAGCTCTTAGTAACCCGAACACAACCCATGTATTAAGTTAAAATGAAATTTTCTAGGCATTAAATGATGCTACAACCAGGGAACATAATTCAAACTAAAGGTAAAGAATTTTGGACTAAATTGTAGGCAGTTCACCTTTTGCCAGCATGCCATTAACTACTGGAATAAGTCGCTTCCATGGATGGTTGAAGCTGACAGTTTGAGGAAATCCTGAGGTCAGATACTTATGAGAAGTGGGGAAACATATAGGGTAGGGTTTTATTTTCTTTTTTTTTTTTGGTGATGTTGCAGGTGCCTTTAGTTTCCTTGTATGGTATGGCCAGTATTAATACTAAGACAATTATGGTGCATTAATGAAAATAATACTTTCTTATTCTAATTTTTGAATGACTGAATAAAATTACATAACTTTCCATACATACTGAAGGTTGATTTTGATATCACCATCATAAGTTAAATTACTTTTAAAAATCTTAAAGTAAAACAAATGCAAATACCCAGAAGGACTAGATAATAACCTGCCTTGTGGCACAGTGGTGGTGATATTGGTATATTATTTCCCGGAGTCTTAAAACGGCTACCGACTGTTGACCAATCAGTGAAATAAATTAAAAACATGTAACAGACTTCTTATTTGCTAAATGTTTAAAATTATCAAGCACAAGAAATGGATATAATGAGCTAAGTCAAACGCAATGGCATCATAAAATTTGTATCAATAATAAATTCCTACCTGAAAGGAAACTTTTTTGCAAAACTATAAGCAGCAGTACAACTTACAGCCAGCAGTTCTAATAACACACCAGTAAAACTTAGTCCTTCTGAACTTTCAGCTTGTAAAATTTTTACAATCTGTGGAACTTTAACTGTAAAAAGAGAATAAAAAAATCAATTGTATATTTGCATTCAAACTCTGTTTATATACTAACTTAACCAAAAATGAATTATTGCACATGCAGAAAATACTTGATTTTGAAGTTCTGGTATATTGCAGATACCTTTAAACATGATCTAAAAGAGAGCACGATTAAATCCCCATTCCTGTATATAGGAGTTCTCAAATGGAAAGTGGATAAAGACAAAAGCAAACAACATTTATTTACTTAAGTGTAATCTTCATAGTTATTACAGCACATGTTCCAGTGTTTTGTTCATGAGACACTCTTTATATAGAATAATGATGGCTAATACTAAAAGAATACATTGGTCACCTGCTTCACTTCATTCCAATACATCTATTATCCTTTCATTGCCTTCTTAAGAGGTCCAAAGATTTAAAAAGTCAGGGAAGGAGTTTTAATTCCTCCCACAAACTACTGGCTTATGTTTCCTCATGTAGAAATGGTATGAATGTTAGGAAGGGGAGTATTATCAGGTAAGAGAACAACCTTCCCGGTTAAAAGACCCAGTTGGCTAGTCTTTATTACCAGCATTAGTTGTGCTAATATGTTGCCATATCTTTAAAAAACATTAGCATAAAAAAAATTTGCCTCGATATTGTACAGTCTTTTGATTTTTCTATAGGATTTTGTATCATGACATTTCAATGATAGAAATTCAAGAAAATTTTGATAATTTTAATAATGTACCATTGAAAAATTCACTTTCTGGCAGCGAACTAAGATCAGTAAGTTTCATTATTGCCACCATTATAACTATAGCAGGAAGAAAATAAACAATGTGCAGTCAAGATCACTCACCACACCTTCTCTTCCACAGCATTAGTATGGAGCAGGAAGCCAAGTAAAGTAACCTTGAGCTCTCTGTTGGTTTTCTCTGTACTTTAGTCATACAGCTCATCAGGTGTCATACACCTGATGAGCTGTATGACTAGTTATAATGAGTGCTATATGTCAGTAAGTGACTTACTGTTTATGAAAGAGTTTAACCATAGATTTAATGAAGCATATTTTTCCAGCTGTTCTCACACTGGGCATTTTCAAACTCCCTTTGCTCTCACCTGTCCTAAAGTAATATCAAAGTCACATGCAAGCACAGTATGACCAGCCAAATAAGAGTTAACACCAAAAGAGAGAAGTTATAATATAGCTAAAGCTATATGGCTTCAGAGAAATTATAAGATATTTGCAGGACTTATTCTTTCCTTTCATCTGCTTTTGCGGCCAACAGGATTTAAATTACATTGATAAATGCAAAAGTTTCAATTCTCACAGTAGAACTCACTTGCCTTTGTAATAAGTTTTCCTAATAATGCACTACTTTCAATAGATGAGCTGACAAAAGTTTAATAGACTTTTTTGTTCAAATGATTGCTATGAGAGTGTGTTGTTTCAGGACTAACTAGACTCTCTTCAGATAGCAGGTGGTCTCTAGTGATAACACTCAGATAAAGGAGATAGCTTTAGCTATATCATAACTTTGAAAGCTCCAGTTTCGTATAATGCAAACACACATTGAACAACTTCTTTAGGACTGTTTTATCTGCACGTTGCCACTACAGACCACCTACTATCTCATGAGGGACCAGTTGGTCCTGAAATAGGCTATCATAGTAGTCTTACCTCTTAAACAAATGGCCAATTAGCCTTTTGGTGAAGCACTCCATTTGAAAGCAGTCCAGTGCTAGGGAAATTTATTATTATTATTATTATTAGCCATAATATGGTGCAAGCAAGCCTGAGGCTTTTGCTGCACCAGCCAAAAAAAATATATATTTCTGAGTTACCCTGAGAGAGAGAGAAAGAACGAACAAGAGAAAGAAGTAGAAGAGTAAGAGGTAGTAGAATCAACAAGGAAAGAGAAGAATGATGATATCCAGCTCAGGACCCCGGGTGTGCCAAGCCCATACTCACCAGATGTGAGCCCCTGGGGGTTAAAAAGTCAAGTCTGTTCCATTATGAGAAATAATATTGTAATGTCTATACAGTTTAAACTTTTTCGGAGACCAGAATGATTTAAAGAACAAAACAGTATGGTAAACATCTTATAAAGATAGAAATGTCACTTTTTTTTTCATGGATTTTTAATGACAAATGTGATCTTTGATACAAGTGCTCGACTGCTTTCTTAATATTTCTGTATTTTAAAATATTGATTTTTTTTTTTTTTTTTTTTTCAAAGTTAAATATACCAGATTTTATAGATTTACAGATTGTAAAGTGCTGGATTTTACAGAGTTTACTGTAATTGCAAAGATGGTGGAAGATAATCAGGTTCTTGTATACAATTTCTGTACAAAAACCATAAAAAATTACTTCAGAAACTACTGCAGTAAAAGTTTAACTATGGCTAGGAAGGTATAAAAAATTTCAGATTTTTAATGTTTAATAATTAATGCAGAAACATTATTTTCAAGGATCATCTGTCAGGTTACTTGCTGCTACCAATGGGTTAATATTTGTATTTGATGGTCCAAACCCAACAATTTTTATTTGCAAAACCATTTAAACCAATCTGGGCTTCACTGAAGCCCGGATTGAGTTAAATCACCATGAACATAAAATTACATGTTAAAGGTAATTCAACATTACTGTAGTTTTAAAAAAATTAAATAAATAATATGTACTTTAATATAAATATATTAACAATAGTAACATGCACTTAAAAAATAAAATTTTGAAATTGTCAACTTCCTGTAGAGATTCCATGCTTCCAAATGGCACATTGTTTGCAGGCAACATAAAATGTGCAACAAGAAACAACTCAATTACATAAAGCCTCATACCTATGCACATAACATCAATGAGAACAGTGCCATATAGTTGGTTGTGTAGACTTTGGTTTCAACAAGCTTTACAAAGGAGTTCATTAATGCCTTCAACTAATGGGAGGGGGATAAATGACAGTGCAAAAAATTAACAATAAATTATAAAATATCAGCATATGAATTTTTTAGAATACTGCTTTTCTATTGCAGAAGCACACCCTTTGATTTTGGGGGTGTTGCAAAAATCTAAAAGGAGCACTCGCTTTTAGAGAAACATTTTGGGCTCTCCTTTTGAGTAGCCCCTCTGGATAGAAGACTCTATATAGTGTAGAGCTTTGTAGTATGATAGTATGTCACTGTAAATTGGCTATACAGAATTGGAAAGAAAATTCATTCTTTGAAAATAAAAGCTGAGGGCCATTACTCACCTTCCAATAGTTTTATGTGACTATGTGTATAACATACTTATTTCAATTCAATTCAACAACAATAATACTTCTATAATAAATGCACCCATAATAATTCACCATATGTAAATAAAAAAAATTGCCATTTTTATTTACGCATGTCAATGCTTGTAGCAAAACAAAATATGCAAAATATTCTTTTTTCTTTGGTAAAACATTCACTTTCTTTACAGTTTACTTTGCAGTGTCTTATAATGTATCTACAGAAAGTTAAAAAGCAATATTCTGAATTGACAATCTTATCACCACTAAGGATCCCTTTTATTATTTTTCCTCCATAGCTTTTTTTTTTTAATTCCAATCCACTCAAATTGTTTTCATTAACTAATAATTAACTAATTTTTTACTATCAAAGCTCCAAACTTCATCAATGAAAATTAAAAGGAAAAGAAATTTAAAAATCACACACACATATAATCTGCAAATCATATAGTTTACAGTACCGAAGCTTATGGATCCCTAACCATACCATCTCTATGGAGCTCCAGGGGTCCATGAACCAGAGGTTGGGACCCACTGTTCTGACACATACTGCACTGAGTTGTTTAAGTTTAATACTGAATGCAAACAATGTTTATCTCCTTTCTTTATCTCTACTTGAAACCACAAACTGACAATAATCTTAATAAATATCTTTAATCTTCTGCCGCTAGCATGGCATCTGATGACACTTAAATTTTTCTTTTTTTTTAATTTGCAAATGAAATCAAGTCCTCCTATGTACCTTTGCCCACCAATATTCTCTAATTGGTTATACAGCATTTTTTCCCTCTCAAAATACTATGAATTACAAGACATTCAATTTTTTTTGCCATTTAACAGATGTCTACCTTTCTTCTATGCAACTCCCATTCCCATGTGGTGTCTGTGAGACAATGAGAGAGGTATCTTGCCATAATGCTTTGATTTTTCTCATTAAATGTAAACTGACAAAAAATACAAACATTCATTTGTCTGCCAGCCACCACACACGTCCAAGTTTCAATTTGGACATGTGTGTGGGAAGCAGTGACCTTGAAAATTCTAAAAATAAAAAAAGCGATAAAAACTTTATTATAATTATTGGTTTTGTTTATTTATTTTCATTCATACATTTTTTAATTGGGTTTAGCAAATCATAATTAATAGATCGCATTGCCAATTCAGTAAAAAAGAAAAAAATTAATAGGATCACAAATGCCATGCAAGTATCCTTGCTACAATTGATGGTGTGAGAGATGGAAGGTTAAGCAAGCAATGTCTATATTTATTAAAGCTATGTAGATGCTATGCAGTGAAATAACCAAGTCACAGAGTAAAGTTTTAACTTTAAAAGAGAACAAGAGTACATGTCATTACAGAAGAAAAGTTTGGATTTTTGTACCAGAAATCCCTCAAGTTGTGTAGTTAATGTATTCCTGTAAACCATCACATAAGGGAAAATCAGCAAACAAGAAACAAAGAGATATAGTTCAAAGTTTAGACCTAAATGAATGTCAGACGGACTGATGGGACTAGTGGCAAAGAACAAGTTAATCAATGTATGCAATGTGTTAGATTTCAGAAGCATCAGATTTTTTTCATTTTCAGTGATTAATAAAAATGAAATGTAGTTATCTCCTTATCAATTAATTACTAAGGTAATAATTTTATAGAACTTTAATAAAACTCTATAGGTTTACATTCTCTAAACTTAGCTATTTAGTTTAATTACCACTGTATAGTACCTGTACTATACAGTGGTAATTAAAATTAAAAAATACAGGGTGTTTCAAAAGTGATGATCAATAATTTAAAGGTGAACTATACTGACTACAATACACAAAAAAAGCCTAGTAAACAAGGATCCTTAAGTGAATCGTTTTCGAGATATTGCACATTTCTAGTTGGGATCCACCACTGACTTGTTTGTTTAGGTTGGGTTATGCTCATTCTCTTTCTTTCCCCCTCTCTCAATGCTCTGAGACATAGCAGGCATACTAGTACTTGTCAAAGGATAGTCAATATGGAAAGAGGTTACAGCAACGAAGAGTATGCGAACATGCACTTCATGTATGGTAAAGCCAACAGCAGTGCACTCGAGGCTGCATGTTTGTACTAAGAAGCATTTCCCCGCCGAAGGTAGTCCAACAGGTGCACATTCATCACGCCTTAGAGAACATGGGTGCTTCACACATGGAGTACGAGCAGGTAGGCCCAGAAGCATAACTCCTGATGTTGAGGAAAGGGTGTTAGAAGAAAAGTATCCTTATAATTATTGGTTTTGTATATTATTTTCATTCATATGTTTTTAATTGGGTTTAGCAAAATTAATAGGTCGTCAATTCGGTAAAAAAGAAAAAATTAATTTTTATAAATAAACAAAAAAAGAGGATTACACATGCCACGAATTCCTGGATTTGTAAAAAAAGTCAGGAATTTGTAAAAAAATTCAGGAAAGGAGGGTTGCTCTGCAAGAGCACGTACTGAGTCATAGCAGTGTGTGGCGAATTTTACATCGCCAATTATTGTACCCCTACCATATCCAGCATGTACAAGGTTTCAGCAATACAAACTACCCTCCCAGAGTGAACTGCTGCCAGTGGATGCAACAACAGTGTGTCCTGAACCACCAATTTTTAAACAACATTTTGTTCGCTGACTAAGCTGAGTTTACTCGTGACGGTATTTTTAATTTTCATAACTGTCACATTTGGTCCGACAAAAATCCTAATGCAATTCACAAGTCACGACATCAGCAACGTTTCTCTTTGAATGTCTGGGCAGGACTACTAGGAGACCATCTAATTGTACCACACTTTCTGCCAAATAGGTGAGCTATACCTTCAGTTCCTGCAGAATGTTCTTCCAGACCTCCTTGATGATGATGATAGCGTTTTAAGGTTTGTCGGTTTTTTAGATAAATTTGTAAAATTCGAAAACCGGTTTTAGATACTAGAATTAATATGTAAAAAATTATTAATTATTTATTTAAAAATGTTAACATTTGACTTTAAATCACCTCGGGCACAAGCATATTGTAGTAAAACTAATCTTCATGAGTCAGGCGAATGTTTGACATGCAAATCCGCAAATGCATTCTATTATGCTATTCTATGTGGCATCACACAGACTGACCGATGACATCAGCTGTGTTGCTCACGTGCACCCCACTAGACCAGACCAGTTTAGTCCTGCATACTACCTGTACTACGCAGTACACAACGCACCGCGACAGCTCCCTTCACTTGAGTTTGATCACAAGCAGGAATAGGAAGTTTATGTTATTGCTTGTTATTATTCTTGTTTTAGTTAGTAAAAACAGAAACAACGGAAGTAAATATATTAATGTCTATTCTAATAATATAACATTCTTTCATTATTAAATATTAATGTCATTGATAAAAATATTTAAAATGTTTCATTTGATTTTTAGACCAAAATGAATGTTGCAAATAAGTCGGAGGTTTGGGATAATTTCAAAAAGGTTGAAAAAGACAAGGCATGCTGCAATCATTGTAATAAAATGTTGAGCTGCAAAGGATCATCTACAAGCAATCTCCATAATCATCTGAAAAAGCAGTTCATAAAATAATAATCGGCAAGAAAACAGAAACGATCGACAAGCAAGAAACACCTGGACCCTCCTCCAGCCTACAAAAACAAGCCAGTATTTTTAATTTCATAAAAAGGAGCAGTTTAGAAAAAATTATAGCAAAACTTGGTGCAACGGATGGATTGTCCGTTAATAGCATTACAACAAGCTCATTCATACAAGAGTCTTTGCAACAATGGGGATAATCATTACCAAAAAACAACACTCAAGTAATGGATCTCATTCATACGTTTTATGACAATGCTAAACGTGAATATAAATTAATTGGATTGTATTAAGAATGAGAAAAAATTTTCTATAACTTTAGATGAGTGGACTAGCAAAAGAAATTGCATGTATTTGAATATCAACGTACACCGTTTTGCAGAAGATTTTAATTTGGGCTTAGTTCCAATAGCTAGTTCCTGCGATGCTAAGAAAACATTAGAATTAGTTTCTGAGAGACTACAAATTTTTAACTTGGATCTAGCAAATGACATAGTTACAGCGACAAATGATGGTGCCGCTGTTATGAAAAAATTTGGCCAATTATCACCTATAATTAATTAATCAACTATGCTATTCACACACCATACACTTAGCAGTTATTGATGTGTTATATAAAAATAAAGATATTGCTGAAACCGATGTAAATGTTACAAGTGAGGAATCAGATGATGATATAGAGTGTGAAGATGACTATAGCAAGGATTTTTTACATTCTCTTGATCTAGATAACGACTGTGGATTCCCTATGTTGTCTGACAATTACAAACAATCAATTTTCCAAATTAGAAAAATTTGCAAAATTTTTTAGAAAATCTCCCATAAGAGATAGCATCCTTCAGAATTATGTAAAACAAGAAAAAGGAAAGGAATTAGGTCTGATTCTTGACTGCCAAACGAGATGGAATAGTTTAGAGGCCATTATTGAAAGATTTATAACATTAAAAGAATGTTGTTTTAGCTTTGAATGATATTGGTGCTTCTCGTATGTGGAATGGGCACCTCTATAGCCAGGTGGGCAGGAGCAGCAGTGCGTAGCACTCGCTTCTTGATTAGACAGGTGTTCGAGCCTGTGACCACCAAATACGGAGGATGTAGAAAGGCCAGGGAATGACCACGGCATATCCCTGGAGCAATATGGTCTTAGTTGCTAATGTTCCTAAAAACCAAATAACAAACAAACAAACTATGTGGAATGAAAGCTCAATATCCTAAAATCATGGAGCTCTTAAAGTGTTGGGACCAGTAAGTCTAGGAGCTGAGACCTTAGGGCGGCGAGAAGCCAATTTATTAGCAAGTGAAGGCATATTTGAATTTCTGTTAAATGAACTAAAAAAATTGAAGACTGAAATTAGTTCCAAATTATTAAATGCTTTAGAAGTACGAATTCAAGAAAGAAGACAAGTTGGATTGGTAACCCTTTTGCTATATTTGCAAAATCCACAAAACATTTCAACAAATAAATCTAGTGTATTTCCACTAGTTTCAAAACTCGATATTATTAAGTTATCTGAAAAAATATTGTCTAGAATATATCCAAATTCTTGTATGGAAACAGATTCCAATGATGAATATAATGGAGACGGAGAAACTATTAATCAGGGAAATGCTCTAAAAGAAGCCATGGAAAAATCAATTCATAGGTTTCTTGAGGAACCTGAAGAAATAATATCAAATCCGAAGACACTGAAGGCCGAATTTTCAGTATTTGAGGCAACCAATAAAAGAACAAAGAATTTAGATTTATTATTTGATGCCCTGAAAACAATAAAACCAAGTTCAGTAGCCAGTGAGAGAGTATTTTCTATTTCTGTATCTAAAATTCTGTATATAAAATAAGAACAAGATTAAGTAATTGTTCAGTGGACATTTTATGTTTTTTGAAATCATATTTCCTGAAGAAAAATACTAAATGAAATAAAAATTTATAATTTATATTTTGTATGGATTTACTTATTTTAGTTTTTTTTTTATTTGGTTTTGTATGGAGTATATTTTATTTTGTTATATTTGTAGTTCCATAAATATTAAATAAACTGAAAAATTTTAAAATAAGTATAAATTTTTTTTACTGTTTTAATTGTTTTTTTTTTTGTAAAAATTCGAAAACCGGGTTAACCAGTTTTTTCGGAAATACTGGAATTCGAAAACCGTTTTTTTCAAAAGTTGGTTTTTTGTATAAACCCTAATAGTGTTCCACTTCAACAAAGCCAGAACATGTAATTTATGCATGATGGTGCACCGGCACATTTTTCTCGAGTTGTGACTCGGTATCTAACTAGAAGGTAGGGTCAACAGTGGATAGGTAGAGGTGGGCCTGTAATGTGGCCTCCAGGATCACCAGACTTATATCCTATGGATTTTTGTATCTGGGGTCATGTAAAAAGCTTGGTGTACACTTCTGACATTAACACAGCTGAGGAATTGCAGCACTGGGTTGAAAGAGCCTTTCAGCAAATCAGAAATGACCCAGGAATGCTTGAGAGGATTTCCAACTCAATGCAGAGAAGACTACAAAGCTGCATACGGATGCAAGGACAGCATTTTGAACACCTTTTGTAACATCTATAAAATCCTGTGGTGTTGAAACCAAAAATTAAAAATGTATTATCTTATGTTTAATAAAACCACCCTTAGCAAAGGATTCACAGCCTTTTGCTAAACTAGTGCTCCCATAGCCAGTGGCGGATCTTAACAAAAAATGTGCATTATCTCGAAAACGGTTCATTTGCAGTACGATGTTCACTGGGACTTTTTTTCTTATTTTAGTTTGTGCTTTTCACCTTTAAGTTATTGACCATCATTTTTGAAACACCCTGTATAGCAATTATACTAGTAATAGAGGCATGTGATGCATTTTTGCATCACATGCCTCTATTACTATTATAATTGCAAGCGTATGAGCTTATGTAGCATCAGCCAAAAAAAAATTCACACAACCATTCCCTCTAAAAGTTTGTCCAGTTCCTCCCTGAATTTATTTAAGCTATCAACTTCCACAACGGCAGTTGGAAGTTTGTTCCAACAATTAACCACCCGCTGGGTAAAGGCAAATTTCCGCACATCTATTCTACAACTGTCTTTCCTCGATTTGAATTTATACCCCCATAGGTTTGTAATCTGAGCAAGCGGAAGAATCCCATCAGAATTCAGTGTGCTCAACCAATTCAAGGCCTTATACACCTCAATCAGATCATTTCGCAGGTGCCTAGTCTCCAGCCGCTGCAATTTGGTAAGAGGATCCCTTTGTTCTCCTCACCAATCTTGTTGCCCTTCTCTGTACATGCTCATGCAAATATATATCCTTCCTAAAATGATGCCTCCAGACCTGTACACAGTACTCAAGGTGTGGTCTGACCATTGCCTTATACATAAGGATAATCACCTCCTTTTCCCTGCTAGCAAAATTCCTGTATATCATTGACAAAACCCCATGACCTGCTCTTACAGCCTGTCTGCATTGCTCAGAAAACTTCATATCTGATTGCACAATTACTCTCAGGTCTTTTGCAGTACTTTGCATTTGTCAATGTTAAACTTCAGTTGCCACTTCTCTGCCCAAATTTTCTAGATCCTTTTGCAGTAGCACACTGTCATTAACAACACTGCCAACCTTTGTATCATCTGCAAACTTCGACATTAAGCCTGATATACCTTCATCAATATAATTGATAAATATACAAAATAACAATGGGCCAAACACCTAACTCTGTGGGACTCCACCAAGAAAACATTAGTCCACGAAGAGCAGCAACCATTGATAACCACTCTCTGTCTTCTCCCACTCAACCACCATTTTATCCATTGCAGCAACTTACTCTTAATATCATTCTGCTCCAATTTGTACAGTAGTCTTCCATGTGCAACAGTGTCAAAAGCTTTCCTGGAATCCAAGTATATGATATCGAAATTATTTTTTACATCCAGTTCCTTTGTAACCACATCATAGTATCCAATCGAATTTGTATAGACAAGACTTTCCCTCCGTGGGGACTTCCCCTGAGTCCAAGGATGCTCTCATAATTATGGCTAAGGGTTTGCTTAGTTCCTTTGTTGCCTCCTTTAATATAACTGGATAGATCCCATCCACCCCAGGTGCCTTTCTTATGTTTAACTTCAACAATTTCTCCTCCACTTTGCTCTCAGTTATTACAAAATCATTAAGCACCCTGTTACAACTTGATAATTTGATGTTTAACAATGGCACATGCAGAGTACTGCAAATTGGTAGTAGTAACTGCAGAGTAAAGTACCAAATGTGTGGTACTACACTCAGGGTACGATCTGTTACAATTTGATATTTATTACCCTTGCCATATTACTCTTTGTTTTTAAGTTTCTATTCACTCTGTATATATGTATCTCTTCAGAAGTGATATTACATTCATGTGTCATGCATGGACTGTTTAAAGCTAACTTAGTAGTGGCAAATGATGCAAGAAAGCAGCCATATACATTAGCCAAAAAAAAAAAAATAAAATCCCATATCACCTACCCAACCCCTCCAATAGCTTTCTAGTTCCTCCTTGAATTTATTCAAGCTATCCACTTACACAACAACAGATGGAAGTTTATTCCAGCAATCAACACCCATTGACTAAAAGCAAACTTTCACACATCTATTCTGCAACATCCTTCCTCAATTTGAATTTATGTCCCCTATGTGTAGTCTGAGCAAGAGGAAGAATTCCATCAGCATTGATGCTTGCACAATACACTCAATGCCTTAGAGCACCTAAATCAGATCACAGGTGCCCAGTATCCAGATGCAGCAATTTGCAGAACTAAAACTTTTCTTGGTTAGAGTACACATTTGTTCTGCTCAACAATCTCCTTACCCTTTCCAGGGGCTCTAGATCCTTCTAAAATGAGGCCTCCAGACTTGTATGGAGTACTCAAGTTGTGGCTGGCCTGATCACTGCCTTATATAGTGGGATAATGACCTCTTATCCCTGCTAGCAAAATACCTGTATATCATTGACAAAACCCCATGGTATATCTTGACAACCTGGCTGCACTGCTCAGAAAACTTCATATCTGACTGCACAATTACCCCCAGGTTCTTATTTTCCACTACTCTGAGTGTAGTACCACACATATGTTACGTTACTCTATGGTTACTACTACCAACATGCAATACTCGGCATGTGTCATTGTTAAATGTCGATTGCCATTTCTCAACCCATCTGCCTAATTTTTCTAAATCTTGTTACTAATCATTACTATAATTACCATCTTGCCAGCCTTTGTATCATCTGCAAACTAACATTAAGCCTAAAATATCCTTCATCAATATCATTAATAAATACGATGGGCCTAGGAATCAACACTGGAGGACTCCACTAATAATATTAGTCCACAAAGAGCAGTGTCCACTGATAACCACTCTCTGAATTCTCCAACTCAACCATCCCTTTATCCATAGCAGTAACTTGCCATTAATGCCACACTGGTCTATTTTGTATAGCAAACTTTTTTTTGTGCAACAGTATCAAAAGAGTTCCTGAAATCCAAGTATATGATGTCAAAATTATTTTTTGCATCCAGTTCCTTTGTGACTGCATCATAGTAGCCAATCAAACTAGTCAGCAAGATTTTGCCTTAACAAACCCATGCTGTGGTTAAAGTATAACTGCACTCCTCTCTAGATGGTCCTGCAATACTTCTTTAACAAGTGACTCCATTATTTTCCCTGGAACAAAAGTTAAGCTAACAGGTCTGTAATTATGTGTCACCCTTTAATTCCCTTTATGTGAAAAATAATTTCTATCACAGAAACTGTATGAAAAAAAAAATAAATAATAATAATTATTAATTAAAAAGGAAGAGGAGAAGGAAGAAGAAAAAAATAATAATTCTATGATAAAAAATTGTACAAAAAAATTAATAAATAAATAAAAATAATAACTGCCAGATTTCCATTTGTGAAATTTTAAAGAAATTTGTTTTGTCTTGACAAATATTTTTAATAACTAAATACAAAATTTCATAAAAATCTGTCCACTGGGAGACCCTCTGTTACATGCAGATAGATGGAAATACTGAAAATACATGCCATCCCCCATACCTTATCTACAGAATGCACCACAAATAGTCAAACTAACAGAAAACTCATCTGCAAAAATATCTGAACCTCCCAAAAACTTCCTCATTCATTTCACAAATGTATATTGCATGTGGTCTCAGTTCCAAATCTCAATGATATCTATTTCTACCTACAAAATGCTTCAACCACCTATCATCTCTGTTGCCCTAATTATTTGCTCTATGATTCCTTTCACTTCAAAGGAGATATTTGTACATATGTATACTCTGATATTCCTTGTCAGACATTTCATAATCTAGAATCTCCTCTCTTTGGTTTAAAATCTGTTTACCCCATTCTGTAAAATTCATCTATAGTAGTTGTCCTTCTGCTAACTCTACCAATCACTCAGAACTTTTTGAATTCCTTTCTTTGGAACTCGACTTCCTCCCATCTAACTACCCAATAGTGAAGTAATTTTCCTTTGTAATTTTAATGTTCACAACTCCGGCTGGCTTCAACTTTCTAGTTACAATGACCCAGATGATTGAGATGCTGAAGCTTTTGCAATTATAATGACCTTACATTACTCTACCACAATACCGGACAATCCAAATTCCCCACCTAACACGCTTGATATTTTACTTACCAACAAAATAATGTTAGTGGCCTTATACATATGTCAGATCACAACTTGGTGATGGCTCTTCTCCAATGGAGCCTCTCTCAAAGGGTCATTCTCAGCTTCATATTCTGTAGTATTACAAAATTACAAAATGGTTGATCTGTATGATTTCTGTTCCTCTTTTTCCTTCATCTAATTATTACTGTTTTAAATCTCACAATCAAAATGTTTGCTCAGATCATGTCAGTAAAATTATTCTTGTAGGAATGAAATCCTTTATTCCTCCTTCCATCCTAAACTTGTCCTTTATCTAAACTTCAATAAATGTACTAAAGCTGTTCAAGATAAGAATGTAACATATCTTAATTATCTTGTATCCACATCTACAGATCCTTTCCTACCTACACTAAAGATTGTAACAGTTGTAAGGTAATTATTAATCAATCGAAAATTGATTTTGAACCAGCTAAGATTTAAAAACTTGCTTCTTGTCCAAATGGTATTTGAGTCTTCTGGTTTATGTCCAAAGCAACTGGATGTAATTTCTGTCCATCTATATTTCCACCTCTGTTACAACCTCATGGTTCAATTGCATACTCAGCTAAAAATAAAGGCGACATATTAATATCCTATTTTATTATTATTTTTTTTTGCTTGCACTGATGATCCTGGTAAGTCGCCTTCTACCACACCCACACATGACTCGACACTTCCTATGGCCTTCCAACATAAGTATGTTAGAAGAATTCTGAACAATCTTGATGCCAAGAAAGTTCCAGGTCCTGATGGCACTTCTCTGCTTGTTCTCAAAATCCACATTCTGAGATTGCTCCTGTTTTGTGTAAACTTCTTATGCTTTCTTATTTCACTGGTGTTTTTTATTTTGCATGGAAATTTGCTCACATATATTCAGTTCCTAAAAAGGGTGATAAATTTACACCTTCTAATCCATTAACTGCCAACTCTATCTCAAAACCTTCCATCTGATCAATAATCACTAACATAGATTTCATCTATATTAATCCACTGGTTAATATATTAGCTCATGTTACTCATGTTTGAATAAATTTGATGGAAAAAATTTGAGAAATTCATGCAACTACTCTTAACATTTTCAATGCTTTTCATCAAGTTAGAAAGGTATTCTAAGCAGGCACCCATCTTATGGAGTGCTGTCTATGTTTTACAATGGATAGCCAGTTTTCTCTCCGACTACTCACTGTACAGATGATAGATGGCTCTCTGTCTTATAAGTTCTCAACTAGTGCCAGTGTTACCCAGGGTTCCATTCTTTTTCGCCACTGTTTACCTCTTGTACCAGTGAACTCCTTCCACTAGCTGGAAATCCTATTCATATTTTTGCTGATTACACTACACATTATATTATAGCATGCTACATTCCACCTTCTAGTTGAAGAAAGCATGCCCCACACAAACAGCTTCAACTTCTCAAATATTCCAATGCCAATTCTTTAAATGCCAATCTCTAGGTCAATGTTTCCCAAACTGGGGTCAGCAGACCCCTGGGGGTCTGTCAACCAGTTCAAGGGGGACCACGAAATGGTGGTTGACCATACATACATTGGTGTTAAAAGAAAATGCATCACCTGGGAATTTCACATTTCTAACCCTTTTTTCATGATGGTATGTTACATTAATGATTAGCATCACAAATAAAAATATAAACAAAAGATATTTATTAATAGTAAAGGCAAAGCTAAGTAATATTTGACAGGTGCTCTCAAAATATTCCAAGATGAGCATTTGCAACATGATACCAAAACATACAACAGTTTTGGTAAACACAACAATTATGGCTGAAATTTTATCAGAAGCTCACAATTTGCTGCAGTTTATCAATTTAAATGGAAAACAAAATGAAAAGTTTTATTTTACATTTATTAGTGCAAACTAATATTTAGTTGAACCGCCTCTGGCCCTGATGACAGCAGCACACCGTTGAAGCATTGACAAGATCAATTTCTGAAGATAATCAACTGATAGTTCATGGTTCCAAACATGAATTATGGCTTCTTGAAGTTCACGTAAAAGCAGCAACAATAGCACTCTTTCTTCGTGGCATCAACTGCTCATAACTTGCCATCCTGACACAAGCAAGGAATGACTGCAACTCTTGCAGAGCATGCTTATGTAGCTGAAAGTAACAGCTGATGCAATATTACATCATCACCTATGCATGTCAATCTTATCTGATGCAATCTGTAAGAAATATTGCCATATACTTACGTTATTCGAACAACAATTACAATTTTAAAGGGTGATGCACTTTCTTTGAACACCAGTGTGTGTATATATATATGCATATGTTATATATAGGGGTCCACAAACGTTTTTTGATTTTTGAAGGGGTCTGTAAACTTTTTTTGATTTTTGAAAGGGTCCGTAGCTCTCAGTAGTTTGGGAAATGCTGCTCTGGGTAATTTTCCAATGGGGCAAAGAAAACTTGACTTTAATTCTAAAACTCAGTCCTGTCTTATTTCTTGCAAAAAGGAGTTTACTGTTGTTATATTCATCTTTGAGGACACTTGGATTTCTACACATTTCTATTAGAGGTTTCCCTGACTTCTGTTCTCTTTTGGTATAAGCACATCTCAAATATTACTTGCTCTACATAAAAAAAAACAAAAAAAAAAACCTCGGGTTTTTGTTTTGACTCTTAGCACTACTTTTAAAATTCTAAACGGTTACTAAAACACCTACAGGTTAACTTATGAGCCATCAGTTACAAATTCTCTCTATTCTCTGTTTCACAGACATTCAGTTCCTGCTGCATGCCTTTTCTACATGGTCACTGTTCTTCTAAATTGCCATCTATAATTCCACTGCTCTCTATCAAACCAGTCCAAACGTGCTTTATCTAGTTGGCATTCATTCACTGTCCAACTACAAACTCGCAGAACTAACTTTTCCTAATTTATCCCTACTACTTCTGTTCTTTTGGAGAAATCTTCCTTCAAATATGTTTCCAAAAATTACTATCTACAAAATTAAAATATATCTTCTGTCTTCTCAAAATTCACACATGGCACTAACTACTATATGTGTTAGGGTCATAAAAAAAAGTATTTAGAATTTGCTGATCTTGAAAAAAAGCATACATAGTGTACCTAATAATCTTAATAATAATAATTAATAATAATCTCTTTGAAATTTTAAGGAAATATGGCATCAAGGATAAGCTGTTAAGTGGAATAAAAAGTTTGTATAAAAAGGACAAATCTGCAATGAGAATTTAAAATGGAAAACAATTTAAAGTTAAATATGGAGCAAAGCAGGGCTGCACTTTATTTCCTGGAAACTTCTTTTTATAATTTCAATTAGTCATTTAATAAAAGAGCACGTTACTAACAAAGTTTGGTTTGGGAGATGTACATATTGGATTGTCAATATTTGTGGTTGATATCGTGCTGTTAATCAGCAGTCTGCAAGATATTCAAGAATCTCCAGATAAAATAAGGGTTGTAGAAAATTTGGCATGAAATTAGTTATACAAAGGCAAATGTTATTAAAGCTGGCCGACAGACATAAGCAAAGTTCAGATAGTAAACTAAATAACCGAACACTAAATGACAGGTTTTTCTATATGAATCACACATGGGATTTCATGAGGGTCTGTCCACTTGGAGTTGACTTGTTGCATGCTGATGGATGGAATGGTGAGGTCAATAGGTGCTATTGCTAATGTGCCTAAAATATCACCTGGTGTAGACTGGATCTATCCAACTGTATTAAGGGAGGCAGCAAAATAGGTCATCAAAGCTTTAGCCATAATTATGAGAGCATCCTGGGGATTCAGGGAAGGTCCATATGGGCTGCAGATGTGTGAATGTATCCCAATTCATAATGAGGGATCAAAGGGCGACATGAGTAATTACAGACCTGTTAGCTTGACTTCTGTTTCAAGAACAATAATGAAGTCACTGATTAAAGAAGTAATGCAGGACCATTTAGACTGGAATGCATTTACAGCATGGATTTGTTAAGGGGTGGTCTTGTCTGACCAATATGACTAGATACTATAATATAATGAAAAAGGAACTTGAAGAAAAAAATAATTTTGACATTATATACATAAATTTCAGAAAATATTTTGATACTGTTGCACATAAATGACTGCTATACAAATTGGAGTAGTGTGGCATTATGGACAAATTACTGCTGTGGATAAAGGGATGGTTGAGTGAGAGAAGATGGAGAGTGGTTATCAATTGGCAGTGCTCCTCTTGGACAAATGTTATTAATGGAGATCCTCACGGTTCAGCCCATTGTTTTCAGTATTTCTTAAGGATATTGATGAAAAAAACAAACCTAATGTATAATTTTGCAGATGATACAAAAGTTGGCAGGGTGGTTAATGACAGTAATCAGGGTACATTACTACAATGAGGTCTAGTTAAATTAGGCAGATGGATTGAAAAGTGGCAATTGAAGCTTAATACTGACAAATGAAAGGTACTTTGTATGGGCAGCAGTAATTCCAGATTATCATACCAAGTGCGTAGTAGCACTCAGGATAGTGGAAACAGGCAGCCAGGTCAGCTCGTGGGGTTTTGTTGATAATATACAGTAATTTTGCTAGAAAGGAAAAGGAGGTGAATATTCCATTGTACAAGGCAATGGTTAGGCTCGAGCACTGCTGGAATGGGTACAAAGAAGAGCAACAAGATTGGTGAGGAGAACAATGGGGGTACTCTTACCAAGAAAGGCTATAGTTCTGCAAATTGCAGCATCTAGAGACTAGGCACCTGCATGGTGTGATCACTCAATGCCAATGGGATTCTTCCTCTTGCTCAGACTGTGCACATGAAGCAGCATAAATTTAAATTGAGGAATTATGGTTGCAGAACTGATGCATGGAAATTTGTCTGCAGCCAACAAGTGGTTGACTGCTGGAACAAGCTTCCATCCACTGTTGTCGAAGTAGATAGGTTGAACAAATTGAAGGAAGAACTAAAACTATTGGAGGGGATGGACAGGTGACGTGGGGAGGGGTTTTTTTTTTTTTTTTTGGCTGATGCTTTAGAAAAAATCTCAGCTAAAGTAAAGAAAACCAACGTAAGAACCACAGCAAACTTTGGGAAACTTACTGGACAAACTGGTTTGTCCGGTATCACAGTTTCTCCCTGCATTATCGGTTAACAGATGGTGCGTGTTATCGGTAGTAGCAGTAGAAGTCGAGAACAATATACTGATTGACATGTAGGTGTGACAGACAATGTAATAATTAGTTTATTCTCATTATTAAAAGCAGATTATTGGATGGAGTTCATGAGTGTTTTTGCTGTTAAAAGAAACCATATTACTGATTTCTTTGTATGTTTTCAAGGTTAGATTTCCTAACTTAACCTTAAAGGATAGGTTAGGAAAAAAGGAAAAGGTTTCTTTATTTTTTGTTATATTTCATAACCTGACCTTAAATGGTAGGTTAGTAAATAATAAGAAAAGAAGAAAGATTCTTTGTATACATAGGTATCATAACATCAATGAATCACTTAATGCTATGATGTTATCATCTGTCACGTCTACGTGTCAATCAATATATCGTTCTCAACTCTGCCGATACTGATAACAAGCACCATCTGTTTACTGAGAATGCAGGGAGACACTGCGACAGTGGCAAACCAGTTTGTCCAGTAAATTTCTAATAGTTTGCCGTGGTTCTCATGTTGGCTTTCTTTACCTTCACCAAAATCTCATGATAATAAATATCTAATCAAAGGTCAGTGAAGCTAAGATGGATGGTATAGACATACAAAAAGAATGTGAAAATGAAGGTTAGTTAAATATGTATGTGAAGCAAAACTGCATAATTAATAGGCTTAGAGGCAGAAAGAGAGGAAGACAGATCAATAGTATGAAACAAGCATCGGAAGAAAGAAGGTTTACTCTGGTTAGTGCTAAAAATATAAGAGAAAATAGCATATGGAGGGCTGACAGTCGACAAGGACTGATTTGCATTACCTCTGTAACCTCTATGCCCACTTATTATAACAGATTTGGATGTTGATGATGACCTTTTCCTAAAAACTGGATTTAGAATATATAAATATACGTAAATTAAAATTCAAGATAATTTTCTAAACTGGGCATGTTAACATTTTAGTCGTGCTCTAAAGAAAAAGTATCATGAAAAATAATTTTAAAAAAACTTAAAATAATAATGCTCACCTAAAGTTGATCCAATAATAATACCTGTTCCTAAAGCCTTACTAATAGCATGTTTCAGGCATTCCACTGTGCAAAAATGAAAAACTAATAAGATTAATAATGTAATAAATAGAGATCAATATAAAATAATATTTAAATTGCATTTATGCCATTTATTAAATATGAATACTCAAAAAAAGTAAAAAAATATTATTATTATTATTACAACCTATACATAAGGAATGTAATAATGACCTTTTTTTTTTTTTTAAGTAAATTCTTTCAATAAATGCTTAACTAAACAGACATAAATCACTGGTTCTTTAGTGAACCAGTGATTTATATAACCTAAGGATTCCCCCTCCTCTGTTACCTTTAAAAATTTTTTTTTTTTTTTTTGTAGTTGTTGGCACATAGGCTTCTGTGGCCATAATGCACCTCCCAAGGTTTTTGCAATACTTTGATCCAAGCCCGAGGCGGGAATCGAACCCGCGACCTTTGGGTTGCCAGGCAGGCACTTTACCCACCCGGCTAGCCCGGTCGGCTTAAAAATTTTCTGCAAAGCACAAAATCTAACAAAAATGTGTTTATGTGTACATTCTTTCAATTTTGAAATACTGTATTTATGAGATATTTCAGATATTTTTGAGGATCCAATTAAGTATAGTATCTCTACATCATAGGTATGACTTAGAAAGAATCACAGGTACCCATTATACACATATTAGTGACCACATCTTAACATGAACTTTAACTGAAACAGAACTTACGCCTGTTTTGCATCATAATTTTACACTCTTATTCCATTGATGATTTTTCCTTCTGCATGGAAATATATTTATATCCATCAAATTGCTAAAAAACAGGGTAAATATCCCTCCTAATTATTGTCTTATTGTACTTATCTCAATTGTGCTTACCTCTTTCCAAAGTAATAGAGAAAACCAATAACTAACTCTTACACCATCTCAAAACCTCTGATCAATTACCAATATGGATTCCATCAATGTTGATCCACTGCTGATCTTGGCTTATGTTACTTATCCTTGGACAAATTCAATGTGAAAAGTACAAGATGCTCAAACCATTTCTCAATGTTTCTAAGGCTTTTGTTCATGTTTAACACTAATGTCTTCTAAAGAAACTGCCATTGTATGGTCTACCCTCTGTTTTTTGCAGTTGAGTAGACAGTTTTCACTCTAAGTTCTCAATCAACGTAGGTATTCCCAGTGCTGAAACTATAAACTATATTTTCTACACCCCCCAAACAAGAAGTCTAAGGTGGCTCACCATATAATCTAAAGTAAATAAGGGTTAGATATAACAAATAGAGCAGCATAAGAAAAGGTGCACCAAAAATTCCAAAGAAAAAGAACTTCTAGCAATTCAGGAAATGCTCTCCTGAGAGCTCCTAGCAGGAGGATTCAGTTAAGCCATTGCAACTGGTAACCTCACAACCTAATAAGTTGTATGGGGTGAGATACAAGCAGATAAGACTGGCTACAGTCTTATCAGTAGATCCACTTCCACTCATTTGTGTCTGTTATGGATATTCGTGATTCTGCTTCTCTCAGGAGAGAAGCAGAATCATACCAAAACATCATAATGAAGCTTTGTTAGCAACAGCCAACTTGTAATGAGTGTATCTGTAGAATGCTACTGAGATCTACTTATATTCTTATCTACTTATATTTCAAATTGAGGAAAGACAGTTGTAGAATAGATGTGTGGAAGTTTGCCTTTAATCAGCAGGTAGTTGATTGCTGGAACAAACTTCCATCTGTTGTTGTTGTGGAAGTCGATAGCTTAAATAAATTTAAGGCTAAACTAGACAAACATTTGGAGTGAACAGATGGGTGAAATGGAAAGATTTTTTTTTTTTTTTTTGGCTGATGCTATATAAGCTTTTTTTTTTTCTTTTTTTTTTTTTTTTAGTTGTTGGCACATCAGCTTCTATGGCCATAATGCACCACCTCCCAAGGTTTTTGCACTACTCTGATCCAAGCCCAAGGCAGGATTCAAACCCGCAACATTTGGATTGCCAGGCAGGCACTTTACCCACCCGGCTAGCCCGGCCAGCCTATATTAAGCTTGCTTTCTTGCATTATATGCCTCAACTAATGCTAATTGTAAACCATTCTCCTGTACAGTCTGCAATATAGCAGAACTACATTGCCTGTACAAAGAAAAGGATATGACTGAACTACAATGCAAATTCTTCAAATATTTTCCCAGAACCTACATCAAATAAATTTGAGACAGCCCCTACTAAATAAAATGTAGTTGACGTAGGGATCTGTCTGGGAAATTCATGCCATTTTGAGGATCAACAAACTGTTACATATTGCACTTCCACCTTAAAATTGATAAAGGCGTAAAATAAGAGATAATAAATAACTTTTATTGATGTCGTCATCGCTCAGTTTTCATAGTTGTACTATAAGACTTGTTATTTCAAGGGTAAATAAAAAGGAATGAAAAATTACTCATAACAGTCTCAATTTATTGATTTTACCTAATAGCCATACATATATATATATATCATACTTGAAAAGAGCTGTACCTTAGCTGAGATGTAAGGAATGTTCACAAGAACTTTTTCTGGCCTGTTTTTGACCAAGAAATAAACCACCTTAATTGTGTCAGGTAATTACGAAATACTTTGTTTCAGATATTCATAATTCATGCCAGCACACATCTGTATAATGTAGATGGCACTGTAAGGGGCTTACAACCTAATAAGTTGCAGGAGAAAATACAAGCAGATGAAATTGACTGCACTGATTAAATGAGATTTTCAATTACTCCGTTTTGAGAATGATATTTTGTAATATCACTCTTTAAAAATGACAATTCTTGTGATTACAATAATTTATCCAAATCCATCTGAAGCAAACCATGCATAGTGGCAAAAATGTAATATGGCCAAGGCTGGCTGAGTGTCCTTAAAATTTTTTTCTTCACAAAACACGTGTGAGCTCATTTTAAAATTTTATATTATGACTGCATTATGCTGAAAGCAATGAAACATGACAAAAGGTTTTATGACAAAAAATTATCAAGAATATCATTACTCAGTAAACTTAAACTTGGCATTTTTAATGAAAATGCCTCTCTCTCTCTCTTTCTCACACACACACTTCCAATAATCAGTAACAGTTCATGGCAAAGTTGCAGTCAGCCAGCCAGCAGTAGATAACCCTCTAGAACCCCTAGGCACCAAGAATGGGTAATATCATCAGTGGCCACACTGCCCATACATCTGGCTCCATGACATATATAATCTATATGTAAACAAACTTGCATCAGCTATCAGGATCTGGTTTTTCCATGAGTGGAAGTAAAATGAGTAACAAGCAAATAGTGTATGAAAACCAAATGAATTACACTAGTTAAATTAAGATGTTGAGATTACACGCAAAGAATATTATATTAATTACTGTGCTTCAATACCTCAGAATAAGATAAACTGGCATTTTATTATTCTTTTTTAAATAATGCTGCTTATAAAAATCAACCTGCAGAGTGGGTACCCCAAGCATATATTTACTATGCCTATTAGGTAATTTGGCACTGCAGCCAGCACACAGGAGTCCAAATACAGATGTCATCAGAACAATACACCTTGGTTTGGCTGTAGAATATTTGCACTTCAGTAGCTCTGAGAATGCTTTGTTAGGCACACTGCAATATGTTGTACCTTCACAAGAGTGAAGCAAGTGCAGAATTATGAATATAGTTTTGTTTTAAATGCAAACACATTACATACAATAGCAGTTAATTACAGGTAATGATTTTTGAAAACATAATTTCAAAAAGCAAAACAAAAATTGAAACTTGCACTTTATTATACCATCAACCACCACTTCCAATAGTATTAGTAGGAGCAAATGATGCAAGAAAGAATCAGCCAAAAAAAAAAAAATAATAAATAAATAAAATACACGCTTCACCCACCCACACCATCTAAGAATTAGTCTAGTTCTTCCTTGAATTTATTCAAACCACACACTTCCACAACAACAGATAGAAGTTTTTTTCCAGCAATCAACTACCTGCTAACCGAAGGAAAACTTTCACACACCTATCCTACAACCATCCTTCCTCAACTTGAATTTATGTCCACCGTTGTGTGTAGTCTCAGAAAGAGGTTCAAGAAATTTACTAAATCCATTCAAGGCCTTAAACAACTCAATCAGACCTTCCCACAGGTACCTAGTCTCCAGATGCTACAATTTGCAGAACTGAAGCCTTTCTTAGTAAGAGAACCCATTTGTCCCCTTCACCAATCTAGTTGCCCTTCTCTATACTCATTCCAGCAGATATACATTCTTCCTAAAATGAGGCCTCCAGACCTGTATACAGTACTCAAGATGCAGCCTAATCATGGCCTTGTACAAGAGAATAATCAAGCTAGAAAAGTCTCTGTATATCACTGCCGAAACCCAAGTGTCCTGGCAGCTTGTCTGCACTGCTCAGAGAATTTCATATCTGACTGCACAATTATCCCCAAGTCATTTTCATTTGACACTCCCCCAAGTATAGTAGCACACAGTTGGTATGTTAATTTGGGATTACTGCTATCCATATGCACTACTTTTGTCAATGTTTAACTTTAACCGCCATTTCACAGCCCATTAACCTATTTTCCTAGATCTTGTTGGAGTAGCTCACCACAATTACCTTCATTAACCACCCAGCCAACCTTTGTATCATCTGCGAACTTAGACATTAAGCCTGACATACCTTCAACAATATCATTAATAAATATTGATAACAATAATGGGACTAGCACTGAACCCTGGGAGGGGGAAGACTCCGGTAATAACATTAATCCACAAAGTGCAGTGCTCACTGATAACCACTCTGTCTTCGCCCACTCAACCATCCCTTTATCCACAGCAGTAACTTGCCCTTAATGCTACATTACTCCAGTTTGTACAGCAGTCTTTTATGTGCAACAGTATCAAAAGCCTTCTTAAAATCCAAGTATATGATATCGAAATTATTTTTTGCATCTAGTTCCTTGGTCACTGTATTGTAGTATCCAATCAGATTGGTCAGATGATCCTACATTATTTCTTTAACCAGTGACTCCATTATTTTCCTGGGAACAGACATTAAGCTAACAGATCTGTAATGTTCCCGTTTGATCCCGTTCTTATGTTCCTGTTTGATCTCCCCTTTATGAATTGTGTATACATTCACACATCTCCAATCCATAGGGACCTCCCCTGAATCCAAGGATTCTCTCATAATTATGGCTTGGTGTTTGCTTACCTCCTTTGCTATCTCCCTTAATATAATTAGATAGATTCCATCCACCCGAGGTGCCTTTTTTATGTTCAGTTTCAACAATTTCCCTTCCTATTTCCTTTCAATTATCACAAACTGATAGTTTGAGATAGTTGAAATTGTGGAAGAGAAATTTAGCTCCCTGTTAGAGTTTGATAAACTTCTGGCATCCCCTTCCCTAAAGAATTCCTCACGTGTGAATGTAGATGCAAAATACCTACTTAATTTGTCAGCAAAAGAGCAGGGTCATCAACAGTTAACCCACTGACATCAAGTTGCCCAATGTGATTAAACCGCTTTCTTCTACAGTTAGTACAAGCATAGAAGTCTTTACTGCTTTTTTGTTATTCTTTGCCAGAGACTACCACAGGCTTCTAAGATCACCTGATAATTTATATACATCCCACACATTTTTCTTTCTGCCACAAGTCTCATCAGTTCATCAGACAACCATGATATCCATTTAGATCTAAGCTGTGAACAGTATTTCTTAGTTGGTATGAAAAACCTAGTAACTTCTATAATTATTTCTCTGAATCCTCTGAATCTTTCCATTTAAAATTTGCTGTTAGTAACATCAATAGTTGGTCTCACTGCATAGAATTTAAAAACTGTCTAAGACCATTGTTGGTTATGAGGATTTGATTGCACATAAGCTGCTATGGCTATAATGCGCCTTGAAACCATTTTAGTCACCTTTATGAAAGCAAAAGCCTCTCCCTTTACCCTTAACAGTAATTATGCCTTTAATTAAATTCGACATTACTGCACTGTGATCAATGCCATGAAGTGGGTCTTTTTCCTGCAGATTCTTAATGCTTGCTCTTAATGCTGATAACCAGATCAAGGGTATTGCTTCCTCTTGTTGCCTCTCTAATGTGCTGCTGTAGAAAACAGTCATCCAATAAATCTACAATTTTTGCTAGTGTGCGAATGACCAACCCACAAATTCCAGTCAACATCAAAAGACATTCTGATTTACTAGCCAATCTATTTTTCTGTAATCATGTAGATCTAATGACTTATACTCATTGCAGTCATTAGACCTATAACATACTCCTACTCTCATTTTTGTTTTTCCAGTGCTTATGTCACACCAAATTGACTCAACATTGCAGTGGTCACCCATGTCAAATGGACACACTTCCTAAGACTTAATATGCTTCTTAACTAAGAGCAGAACCCCCACTCCTTGTGTCCTGGCTGCCTTTCCTGTATACATTGTACTCACCATATTCGAATTCAGCATCGCTTTTGCCTGAGTAACACTGTCTCTGCTATTCCTACAATGTCTGCATTTAATAACTTAATCAGTACTTCACATTCATCAAATTTATTTACAATGCTCCTCATATTAGTGTGCATGCAAGTATACATGTGCATCTTCTCTTACTTGCTTACTCAAACACAGCTCATGTATTTACTTGTTCCGTGAACCACAGCAGTGCTTGAAATCCCCAACACTTTGCAATACAGGGGCTGTTGCATGTTCCAATAGAAACAGTGTAAGAATCACTTTCACCTCTGCCACATCTTTAGTTAATCTATTAGTCTGTGTTTCCCCCCAATAATAAAGTATCTGATGGAAATATTTAATTTTGTGCTTGCTGATAGTATGATTTCTATGCAGTCATGCAGGTGCACTTCCAGAACTCTTTTGTAATGTAAACGTTTCCATCTTTTTTTTTTTTTTTTTTTTTGATACTGTCTACTCATTTTTTCTCATTACACAATGTTTGCACAAAAATGAAATATAAAAATCTAAAAACCTATCTAGATGTACATGTCTTGGTAATAAAAGATATCAATTGGCCCTTGATTGCCATACACTGAATTCTCTAATCATATCTGAATTTGTTTCATATCAATAAAATGTTTGAACGTTAACGCTTTCCTTCATAGTATTTTGCAAACTTGTAAGCATTTTCAAGGTTAACATCAGTACACCAGCACAGTTCCTAACTAGATAACGTACCAGTGCCTACATAAAAAAAATAATAATAATAAATAAATAAAAGAAACAGAACGTTCGTTAATTAATAAAATATATTATTATTATTTTTAATAACCAACTATGTACATAACATTAATGATACACGTGACCGGAACGGCGTATCAGTGTACTCTGGTACATTCAGAATCCTAATATTAACCTTATTCACTGATCCAAAACAGTAATAAAAAAAAAAAGAGAGAAACTTACCATCCATAAAATTAAACTTGACGAAAAATTCATCAAAACACTTTTCTGATAAGAAAAACAATGCAAATTTCTTAAAATATTCTGCCATTGCAATGGCGAAAAATTCTCTTCCGTACAGTAATGAAAAATTATATAAAGTACGTTTACAAATGATTATCACATGTATCTCCGCCCCTACGCAAGACCGGTTCCTCTGACCACGTATAGTATAGAAATTAATGTTGGATTTTAATTTGAAAGGAAGAGGGATGTAGTAAGAAATAGCTAGCAGACGATGCAGCCACTAAAAACAGGGATTGCCTTCGAAATCGCCGAAATATAGCACATTCCCACATTACTCGACATGGGTTTAAGAACATCGATCAAATAAAGAACTTAAAAAAAAAAAAATTATGATAGTGCAAATTTTTTCCTAGTTCAGGATGTGATTTTGGATATCTCTTTTACCAAGTAGAGGTTCGTCAATATCTCAGTGACTAATTTCTAAATAAAAGAGAAAGGGGCTCACATCTGGTGAGTATGGGCTTAGCACACCCATGGGACATCATCTCTCTCTCTCTCTCTCTCTCAGGGTAACTCCGAATTTGCAAAAGCCTCAGGCTTCCTTGCACCATATGGTTAATAATGATAATGATAATGATGACATCTGGCGAGTATGGGCTTGGCACACCCAGGGTCCTGAGCTGGATATCATCATCCTTCTCTCTTTCTTGATGATCTCTCTCTCTCTCTTTCTCTCTCAGGGTAACTTGGGAATTTTTATTGGCTGGTGCCGCATAAGCCTCAGGCTTCCTTGCACCATAGGAATATTAATAATAATAATTAATAATACAACACAATACAATTTTATTTATCAAGAGAATTCGTTTACAATAAATGAACTTGTTAAGAAAAGTAAATTTCTTGACAACAAGTTGTAATTCTTCCTTTACAACAGTTTTGTACAAATTTTTTATCTTACAGAAAAGACTATGAAGTCACTACACATAGTATATTCCACACTGTAAACAGAGGTAGTAGTTTATCTGCATATCAATTCTAATCTACTGTGTCATTGAGTATCAAGAATTTTCTTATTTCTTAATAATAATAATAATAATAATAATAATAATAATAATAATAATAATAATAATAATAATAATAATAAAGGGGCGCGATGGCCAATGGTTACGAAACTGGACCAACAGCCTGAGGTACCCGGGTTCGAGTACCACGTTCCCTTCCGCGAAGGAAGCGAACTTGGCTCCATCACGCTGGGTTGGTTGTTTATTTGGAGCATTAGCAACTAAGGCCATATTGCTCCGGGGATATGCGGTAGTAATTCGCTGACCTTTCCGCATCCTCCGTATTTGGTGGTGACGGGCTCATCACGCTGGGAGACTGGTTTAATAGTAATAATAGTAATAAATTATAATAATAATAATAATAATAATAACAACTAAATTAATAGTAATAAATAAATAAACATCGTGAAAGTTTCTCCAAGCGACCTACCTACCCCAAGTTCGGAATGGCAGCTAAGGCAGACTGTGGTTCCGTCTGGCATCACTTCAGAGAACTATCACTGGATATAAGCCGAAGCTAAACAGGTCCACCTCCATAGATGGATGATGTTGCAGAGAAATATTAATCATACTGCATTGAGTGTGGCGCAGGATAAAGTCACTCGCGTTCAGGCCTTAGGCAGGGGTCGGTTCTAAAAATCTGAGACGGTTTCCCGAGGAAGACAGTGGAGCAAGTGGTGCTGTCCCACGTATGGCTACCACAAGAGAAACGCAAGACCATCCAGCGTCACCAACTGGAAGTGCTTCCTGCACAACGGAACTAGTGACCACCCAGGAATGGAGAAAACGCCAATACATGAAGTGGAGCATTGAAATGAATACATACATCATGCAAGCATACTAGGAAATAACGAAGCTGGGGACCAATATGACAACTTACAGGGCCACATCGTACCTAAATATCGTTGCTGACCAAGTGCATCCGTTCATGTCGACAGTTTATCGTCAGTCAGATGGTTAATTCCAGCAGGATAATGCGCCGGTGCACAAAGCCCGAATCATTATGGAATGGTTCCATGAACATGACAATGACTTTTCTTTGCTGCAATAGCCTGCTCAGTCCGTGGATCTCAATCCTATTGAAATCCAGGGAGGGACCTGCGTGACACACTCATGTCTGCATGGTACTCCATTCCTGCACAACGTTTTCAGCATCTTGTTCAATCCATGCCTAGACGAATTCAGGCTGTATTGAAGGCTAAAGGAAGCTCAACACGCTACTAGGTTGGTGTACTTAATAAAGTGGCAGCACAGCGTATATATTTCCTATTTCGTATTTCCCATGTATAAAGTCGACATTTGAAGCACCAAAAAATCGCCTAAAATTTTAAGATCAACTTATACGTTGAGTACAAAATTTAAGCTTGAATTAAAAGTGCTTGCTTGAAGTCAGAAAAACGTGAATTATTACGAATATATTTACAATTCATTACATTCATATTTCTCAAAGTATACATTGCTTTCCCAACTTCCAAAACCGAAAAAAAATTCTACTGTTCTTCATCAGAAACGAAAACAGTTCGTTGAATTTGTCGGACGCTGTTTGCGAGTTTACTTTGAGTTTTCGTAAAATAAACTTGGATTGTTAGTTTGTATTCCCACACTGAGGAGCTGTTTGCAAAGAAATCAGTTAGCAATACAGTACCAAACAGGCACTGTCTCAGTTACATAATCAAAGGCCCCGTTGTATGCAGTGCTTCAACAGCGATGTCACGTCGTCATCTATGTCTGTTGTTTTGATTTTGTGACCTACTATGTAGGGAATACCTACATAGTAGGTCACAATATAGTTACTGTGCAATGTAATTAAATGCAACGATGTAAACCTTTATAAAAGCAGAAATAACTGAATTAAAAAAAAATAGATAGGAATTCTTTATATGATTCTTTCGAATCGACGGATGACTATGAAATATCATCATCATTCCACTCTTCCGTTTGGCACGGTTGAGTCCCTATTTAGATATCCACTTCCATTGTTGTCGATCTCTTGAATCTTCGATCATTTGTTGATAGCTCTGAAAGCCTGTGTTTTCCTTTAGGCATTGAAGCCATTCTCTTTTGGGCCTTCCTGGTGGTCTCTTATCTCCAATTCTTCCTGTCAGTACTACATTAGGCAGTCTGTGTTGTTTCATTCGGTTCACATGTCCAAACCACTGAAGTTGTTTTTTTTGGAAATCTGTTCTATTATGCTGCGATCAAAATCTAGATCTTTTCATATTTGTTCATTAGTTTTATGTTCTCTCTAATTTGTTTTATTGATTTTCCTTAGACATCTCATTTCAAATGCCATTATTTTTTGCCTTTCTTTTTTATTTATTCTCCATGTCTGTGATCCATAAGTTGATATGGGTATGATGACAGTTTCATATAGTTTAATTTTTAAACATTTTGAGATTTTATTGCTCATCAATATGTTTTTGAGTTTGTTCATGTTTATCCATCCAATGTTCAGTCTGTGATTAATTTGGTCAATATTACTTAGGTTTCCGGTTATTAGAGAGCCCAGGTATACAAATTTTTGTATTTGTTCTATCTGTTGATTTTTGGATGTAGTAGTAGTAGTAGTAGTAGTAGTAGTAGTAGTGGCATGTGATGCAAGAAAGTAAGTGTATGCAGCATCAGCCAAAAAAAAAAAAAAAAAAAAAAAAAAATCCACACAACCATTCCCTCTAAATGTTTGTCCAGTTCCTTCTTAAATTTATTTAACCTATCAACTTCCACAACGACAGATGGAAGTTTGTTCCAGCGATTAACCACCCGCTGGCTAAAGGCAAATTTCCGCACATCTATTCTACATCTGTCTTTCCTTAATTTAAATTTTTGCCCCCTTAGTTTCGTAATCTGAACAAGTGGAAGAATCTTATCAGAATTCAGCGTGCTCAACCTATTCAAAGCTTTATGCACCTCAATCAGATCACCCCGTAGGTGCCTAGTCTCCAGCCATCGCAATTTGCAGAACTTAAGCCTCTCTTGGTATGAAGATCCCTTTATTCCCCTCAACAATCGTGTTGCCCTTCTCTGTACACGCTCAAGCAAATCTACATCCTTCCTAAAATGAGGCCTCCAGACCTGAAGGCGTGGCCTGACCATTGCCTTATACAGAGGGACAATCACCTCCTTTTCCCTGCTAGCAAAATTCCTATATATCATTGACAAAACCCCATGACCTGCCCTGTCTGCATTGCTCAGAAAAATTCATGTCTGACTGCACAATTGCTCCCAGGTCTTTTTCATTTTCTACCACCTTAAGTGTAGTACCACACAGTTGGTACGTTTCTATGAACATAAACATGAACAATGTTTATGTTCATGTCTTCTATGTTTTTTCAGATTTGCATTACTTAATAAGTAAGTCAACTTATAAGGCATATAAAGCCTTATAAGTCGACTTATAAGGAATATAAGGCTTATAATATATCATTAAGGACTGACTTATATGCCGCAACATACCGTATATAAAATTTATATACAGTCCAAAAATTCAAAAGCGTTCTTATGCAAATAGGACATTAAATAGACATTAATGATACCTCAGTTTTACAGCGGTATGTCAACTGGTGTAGGGTGCGCTTTGGAAACTATACGTTTAAGGGATCATTACACGCGGGAGTGGAAATTTAAATTCGATTGAAAATTGATGCTGGTGTCACATTCATATTGATGATTTCTTCTTTGCGATGTTCCTTGTTATTAAAACTTATTTAATTATGATTAAAATTGCTTTATGTAAGACTTGTATCTATGAACTCTTTTATTTCAAAAATTTTTGTAAAAGGAAGCGATCGATCATTTCTTCGAATTATTAAATCTAAGTAAAAAAATCTAAGTAAGTATACACTAAGTTTTGCTATTTTAATTTCAGTGATTACTCAGTCCTTTTTTTTATTTTTTTTTTTATAAAAACCTTTATGCTTTAAGTTATGGGCCATGCTTTTAGTAATGGGAAGAATATTATTGTGCGAGAGTTGTAAGAAAATATGGTTTAAAACTTTTGCTATGTTACACAACCGAGACATGGAATCACCGGGAGTTAAAAGTGTCATAACTACTATCCAAATTTCATAAATCGAACCAGTATGGGTATATGAGATTTCATGCGATTTTATTTAAAAACTGTCTGGCTTTCAAAATTATCACCCGGAAAAAATAATAATAAAGGGATGTCATTAATGCAGGAAGCCAAGCATCTCTGCTTTATTTTTTTCCTTTTTAATACTAATGGAGTCGCTTGTAAATAAATTTGAAAAAAAATAAAACATTTATTAATATTTTTTTTACAGTGGAGGATGAGGTGAGTAAATTATCACTCTTCTATTTAGCTGGACAATTATTTTATGTTAAACACCAAATGGAAAGGATTAGAAGTGAGCAGGGGGCTGAGAGCTTTCAGTTTATATTTACTTTTAATCAACCACTTTGTCAGCTTGAACTTGAATAATTAAATCTGACAAGTAGTCTTTTTCAACCGAAACATACAGCTCCTCCAGAAAAGCCCATTAGGCTATAGAAAATGGGAATATTTACCTACATCATGCAATTTTATTATCCTCTTTAATTGGGATTGTAGCTAGCTGATCTCACATGAAGGATTTAAGGTACATGTGTCAATATGAATTCATTGTTCTATGAAGAGAGGTCAATGCATCAAGAAACTACCAGACAGCCAACCAGCAGTATATTATTACTGTGTGATAATTAATATTCCTATTCCCAGATCCTGTAAATATAATACTGTAAAGTATTATATTTACAGGATCTGGGAGGGTAGGGATTTTAATTGCTACATTTTCATAATTTAGATGGCTTGTAGATAAAAGGGTGATTCATGTAGTACTCCATTAGATGAGTCAAAAAGAAAGAAATTAATAGGGTGTTTAAAGCTTTGAATGGATCGAGCAAGCTCAATGATGATGGCATTCTTCCACTTGCTCAGACTAACACAAGGAGGCATAAATTCAAATCGAGGAAGGATGGTTGCAGAAAAGATGTGTGAAAGTTTGCGTTTAGCCAGCAGCTGGTTGATTGTTGGAACAAATTTTTATCTGTTGTTGTAGAAGTGGATAGCTTAAATAAATTCAAGGAAGAACTAAACAAACTATTGGAGGGAATGGATAGGTGAAATGGGAAGTGGGTTTTTTTTTTTTTTTTTTGTGATGATGTATAAGCTTGTTTTCTTGTATCATTTGCTGTGCTAATACTAATCAGTTTTAGGAAAGGAATGAGAGAGATTAAATTTTAGGAGTCTTTTATGGTGCAGTTTGTTAATTTACATCATAAAAATTGTTTCTGGTATTAGCATTAGTAGAGGCATATGATGCAAGAAAGCAAGTTAAAAAAAATTGGCTAATGCTGTAATTTCACCCATCCATTTGCTCCAAATGTTTATCTAGTTCTACCTTTAAGCTGTCAACTTCTACGACAGATGGAAGTTTGTTCCAGCAATCAATCACCGGCTGGCTAAAGGCAAATTTCTGCACATCTGTTCTACAACTGTCTTTCCTCAATTTGAATTTTTCCCCTCAGGCGATTAATCTGGGCAAGAGGAAGGATCCCATCAGAAATGATCTTGCTCAAACCATTTAAGCCCTTGTAGGTGCCTAGTCTCCAGACACTAATTTGCCAAACTTAAGCCTTTCTTCATAAGAGCAACCCTTTGTTCCATTCACTAATCTTGTTGCCCTTCTCTGTACCAGCTCCAGCAGCTCTACATCCTTCCTAAAATGAGGCCTCTAGACCTGTATACAGTACTCAAGGTATGGCCTGACCATTGCTTTATACAAGGGGATAATCACCTCCTTATTCCTGCTAGAAAAATTCCTGTATATCATTGACAAGACACTATGAGCTACTCTTGCAGGCTGTCTGCACTGCTCAGAAAACTTCATATCTGACTGCACAATTACCCCCAGGTCCTTATTCTCTACCACACAGTTCATACATTACTCTGGGGTTACTGCTACCATATGCAGTACTATTACATTTGTCAATGTTGAACTTCAGTTGCCACCTGCAGGCCCATCTGCTCAACTTTTCTAGATCCTGTTCCAGTAGTGTACTGTTATTAACAACCCTGCCAACCTCGTATTGTCTACAAACGTAGACATTAAGTCTGACATATGTTCATCAATATCATTAATAAATACAGAAAACAACAATGGACCCAACGCTGAACCCCGGGGGGACTCCACTAATAACATTAATCCATGAAGAGCAGTATCCATTGATTACCACTCTCCGTAGCCGAGTGGTCAGGAGCGGAAGTGCAGTAGCACACGCTCCTTGAGTAGACTGGGGTTCAAGCCCCTGACTGCTAAATATGGTCGATCTGCCAACCCGCACTGGACCAGCGTGGCAGACTAAGGTCCATTTCCCTCAGCATGAATTGTTGAGGAGGCTTCCATCCAGCAGTGGGTTGATAATGGCTACTCTTTACCTTTTTTTTTACCACTCTGTCTTCTCCCACTCGATCATCCCTTTATCCATAGCAGCAACTTGCCCTTATTGCCACACTCCCCCAATTTGTACACCAGTCGTCCATGTGCAACAGTATCAAAATCCTTCTTAAGATTCAAGTATATGATATCAAAATTATTCTTTGCATCCACTTCCTTTGTGACCACATCGTAGTATCCAGTGAAATTGATCAGACAAGACTTCCCCTTAACAAACTCAAGCTGTGTCCGAATTATAACTGAAGTCTTGTCTAGATGATCCTGCAGTGCTTCTTTAACCAGTGCCTCCATTAAATTCCCCGGAACAGAAGTTAAACTACCAGGTCTGTAATTACTTGTCACCCTTTGATCCTCCTTTGTGAATTGGTGTCACATTTGCACAACTCCAGTCCATGGGTACCTCCCCTGAGTCCAAGGAAGCTCTCATAATTAGGTCTAAGGGTTTGCTTACTTCCTTTGCTGCCTCCTTTAATATAACTGGATGGATCCCATCCATCCCAGGTGCCTTTCTTATATTTATTTTCAACAATTTCTGCTCCAGTTTGCTCTGTTATTACAAAATCATTTAGCTCACTGCCAGAGTTTTATAAACCTCTGGCATTCCCCTTCCTGAATAACTCCTCATTTGTAAATGTTGATGCAAAATACTCATTCAGTTTGTTAGCTACATGAGCAGGATCGGCAACAGTTGAACCATCAATATCAAATGGACCAATCTGATTCATCCCGTTCCTTCTAGAGCTTACATAATTAAAGACGTCTGCTGTTTTTCTTTGCATTCTTTGCTAAAGATTTCTCGTAATCTGCCTTTGCCTGCCTAACCTCCTTTGTGACATGATTACAGACCAACTTATATCTACTATAGGCTTATGTGTCAATTGTTAGTTTATGTGTATCCCATGCATTTTTCTACTCTGCTACATGAACCCCAGGGGCTCACATCTGGTGAATATGGGCATGGCACACCCAGGGTCCTGAAATGGATATCATCATTGTTCTCTTTCTTGGTGGTTCCCTTCTACTTCTCTCTTTCTCTCTCAGGGTAACTCGGAATTTTTTTTGGCTGGTGCAGCATAAGCTGCAGAGTTTCTTGCTCCATATGGGTAATAATAATGTCTCATTAGTTCATCTGACATCCATTTAGGCCTAAATCTTGTTGGTATGAAAACCCTAGTAGCTTCCAAGATTAATTCTTTGAATGTTTCCGATTTAGACTTCCCCTTAACAAACCCTAATCTATATGGGACCAATTGATGATGTTGGTAACATCATCAATTGGTCCCATATAGAATTTAAAAACTGTCTCAGACTGCCGTAGTCACCTTTACGAAAGCAAAAACCCTTCCCTTTATTCTTGATGGTAGTTGCCTCTTTGAGTAACTCCCACATCAGCACACTGCGATCACTGCCAACTAGTGGTTCCTTTTTCTGCAGATTCTTAATGCATGAAGAATCTCTACTGATAGTCAAATCAAGAGTATTACTCCCTCTGGTTGCCTCCTGAACATGTTGCTGTAGAAAACAATCATCCAATAAATCCACAAACGTCTTGATAGTGTATGAGTGACCAACTCACAAGTTCCAGTCAATATCTGGAAAATTAAAATACCCCATTATAAGACAATCCGATTTACTGGCCCACTTTATTTCTCTATACGGTTGTTCATTATACTCATCAGAATCAGCCCTATAACACACTGCTCCTTTCAGTTTTGCTTTCCCAGTGCTTATGTAACACCAAACTGACTCAATATTGCACTGTCCATATATGTCAACTGGATGCACTTCCTTAGATTTTGTTTCTTAACTAATAGCATAACCCCTCCTGCCTTCTTATCCGGTCTATCCTTTATGTACCCCTTGTACTCCCCAAGTTCCAATTCTGCATTATTTATATCTGCGTGGCACCACGTCTCTAATATCCCAACGATATCTGTCTTTGATGTTTTGACCAACACCTCAAATTCATCAAATTTATTTACTAAACTCCTAGCATTGGTGTACAGGCTAAGTATACATGCATTTGTTCTTATTCTTAGCTACCCTTAATACTTCTTAGCAGCCCGTGTATTTACTTGTTCCACGATGACTCCCAGCAGTCTCTGAAATTCCCTGCGCATTGTTTTCCAGGCTGCTGCTTATTCCAGTAGAAGTGCAAGAATCATTTTCACATCTGCCAGCGGCTACTGTTAATCTATTAGTCTGTGAATCCCCCCAAGCTAGCAGTTTTCCGACCCACCTAACACTGCCTCGATAGCATCAGCAAATATTCTTGCACCCTTTCTATTTAAGTGTATCCCATCCCTGTAGAAGCAGTCTCTCCTGTTAATAAGCACAGATCAGGCTGAGGAAAATTGTACCTCATAGGTGATGTTTGTTGGTTTCATACAGTATTTAACTCAAATCTATGAAGGTAGAAATGCCACCATTTTTATAACTTGGTGACTGACCATTTTTCATTGTATTTGCTTTTTTTAAATTCAACATTGTTTGTTTCCTTTCCTTGTTGTTGGTTTTAGGACCATCAGCAACTAGTGCCATATTGCTCTGTGTATATTGTCTGCAAATTGCATGTATTCTGAAGTCGATTTTCTGTTTGCTGGACAAAGAGAACTAATTTCCTGGAGGAAAAAACCATGCTACCCTTTCCAGACTAACTCAGCTACATTGTGGAAAAAGTCCCATAAAAACTCCACGTCATAAACAGAACTCGGACTCAGGTTTTTTCCACTTGGTGTGAGGAGGACAGCAGTGCTACCCACAAGGGCATTTGCTTTCCTTGCTGATATGGTGTTCAGGGTCTCTCTCTCTCAAGTAGCTATCACTCTTCTCTATGAGTTTCCCTAGTTTTAATAAGATCTTTAAAGCAAAGCAAGTGTATAGGTTTTTCAACTTACATATAAACCATTGTTTAATAAAAAAGTAAAAAAGTAAAGTGCAGCCATTATCAACCCACTGCAGGATGGAAGCCTCCTCAACAATTCATGCTGAGGGAAATGGACCATAATCTGCCACGCTGGTCCAGTGCGGGTTGGCAGATCGACCGTATTCAGCAGTCAGGGGCTTGAACCCCGGTCTACTCAAGGAGCGTGTGCTACTGCACTCTCGCTCCTGCCCACTCGGCTACGGAGAACCATCTTCTTGTTTAATAAACACTGCTATAATAAAAAAAAAAAAAAAAAAAAATTTTTATAGCAGTGTTTTATAAACACTGCTATAAAAAATATTATATTTATTCATTGGGTAGATTCTGGTGTATATAATCACCTGTCTTAGTTTCATTGTTCAAATTCATGCCATTTGATGTATAAGCATTTCTTATAGCATTTATTTAGAATAGAGTAATGAGATATGATTCAATTTAAGATTTCCTTGTACAGTAAATCTCCGTTCAGCACTTCTGCTTTTAACTAGCTTTTCTTCTTACCTCATGATTATAGAGAATGAGAAAGCTCTGAGGATAATTGTGCAGTCGTATATGAAGTTCTCTGAGCACTGTAGACAGACTGCTTGGACAACTCATGGGGTTTTGTTGATGTGATGCACAAATTTAGCCTGCGATGATAATAAACTACGCCAACCCACTGGAGAGAAGATTTTATTTGGTATAAATGTATCCTTTTCAGGCTACATATATACCAAAATATCGAAAAATATAATGTCCCAAGGGGAGTGTCACTTATAGTGACATCTCCCCTTTCTAGGAGACTAATCCTAAAGAGCACTTCTAGCCTCCTAGAAAGTGATATAATGGGAGTTCTGGACCATAATTATAGGAAATTAATCTTTTCTCAAGTGAATTTTTTGAATACGTCTAGGCCCCCAAGCAGAGAATTTTCCATTAGGGGTGAACTTTGTGGATTCAGTTGATTCATGAAAATTTGTAAATGAAAACTCTATATATAAATGCTTTTAAATATTAATTTCTTCTTTTCTGGTGGTGGATATTGGAAGATGAAGAGGAGTGCTGAGTATATGAAATGATTGTTGTGTACCTTGACCTGCTCTTGGCAAAGTTACAATTTGATATGAGTTTTCTGACAGTGCAGATAGGCTGTTAGAATAGCTTTTGAGTTTTTGTCAGTGATATATAGGAACTTTGCTAATAGAAATAGAGGTGATTCTTCCATTTCATAAAGCAGTGGTTAGGCCACACCTTGAGTATTGCATATTCAAGACATGTTTGGTGACCCCATTTTGGGAAAGCCATGAGCCTGCTGGAATAGACAGAGAAGAGTGATGGGATTAATTAGATGAGGTTAATTAAAGAGGTTTTCTTATCAAGAGATATTTTAGTTTTGTAGGCTACAGGATTTGGAAACCATATTTCTGTGGGGTAACCTGATTGAAGTATTTAAGACTTGAA